>NW_015636841.1:62801-71102 GCF_001515625.1 Sinocyclocheilus rhinocerous
ATATATATGTGTGTGTGTGTGTGTGTGTGTGTTTGTGTAAAATGAAAACCTCTGATGACTTCTTTATGATGGACTATGTGTGGATGATTGAGCTGTTGGATGAACTTTGATATATCATCCTAAAAACAGACAGAAACACATCAGAATTTCAGAGTATCAGAATTTCTCTCTCTCGCCAACTTTTAAATGTCATTGTGGACAAACAGTCTGTCCTACCTGGTTAGCTTTTAACTCTTTAATGACAAACAGATCACCACCTTCACTTTCCACCAGGATCATCTTCTCATGCTTATTCACCAGAGTGTAGCCATAATCTTTTAGAACTGACAGATTCTTGCACATCTTTGAAAATGTCTGCAAATATTTAAGAACATTTGTGTTCTTCCTGTTTTAATTGAAATATTCAGTAAAGTTTGTGTTCAAATTTGATCATCTTAATTCAAGTGATGAAGGATTTTGAAAGTCTAACAGTGTTGAGCACTACTTGGTCAATGTTTGAAAGCTATTAAAAGGCTTTACAGGACTTGATACTCACAAACACGCACATAAAATACATAATGATTTAGAAATCAGCTAGGATTTTAATTCCAGCACATTCCTAGTTGAATGGTGATTGATTGTGATTGTTTTTGAGAGTCAATATTTCATGAGTGCCAACTGGTTACCCAATAGCAGTTTGAGTTTTAATTTAGGCTGCAGCACATTACACAATGTGTATTGTACTGTTTTATTAAGGCATAACATTGAACTAAACATACTAAGTATCTAAAGAAAAATCTCACCACACTCTTCAGCGTGCACATCTCATAGATGACACAACCCAGACTCCATATTTCACTGGAAAAAGGGATTGTGAAGTTTAGGGTTTCAGTGTTCAGTTTCGGTATTCAGATTTATAATCATAATAGAATAAACATGCAGTTGTAGTATTTTTATTACGTTTTCTCATCATAAGTTTTGCCACTCAAATTCTCAGGTGCAATGTCTGCGAGAAACTCGGTTTCTGTTGATTGCACTTCAGTACACCTGATGAAAACCAAAAACATGGTACAGATCATTATGCACACACATATTGACTAAACTGTATTTCTTGTAGTATGTATTCAGTTCTGAATCAAAGAAGCATATTCAATACCACTCATTAATTTTTCCAAACTCTCCCAGACGAATGGTTCCACATGCAGTGAAAAATATGCTCTGTAGTAAGAAAACATACACGTGTAGTAAGGTTCTTCATAGCACATTTTTGGATATAGCTAAAATATCCTTTTCTAAATAATTAATGGTGATCCTTCTCAGGCTTGTTTAGTAATTAATGTTTCATTTTTAACTTTGCAGTGTATTGATTTTCTCATTATTTGATTAATAAACATTTGTTTTATGTGTGTTTTGTGTGCTTTTGCTTTTATTCTAACCAGTTTTTAGAACTCACAAGATCATAACGAAGCAGGTGTAAATTAAATAAATGCATAAACATGTAATGTTATGTATCAGCTAAAAAACAAACTGTCCAGAGCTGTCAAAGTGAAGCCCATTTTAACTGTGCATTAACTGAACTGCATTTGTACCTTTGGCTGCAGGTTTTTATGTAGGATCTGTTGATCATGCAGATGCTGTAATGCCATACAGAGCTTCACTGTCCAGTCCAGAATCTGTAAATAGATCAAATGTGAATTTACAAATCAGACATTATAGACAGTATAGCAGTAGTTTTTCTTTCTTTCTTTCTTTGGGAGAAATCGTAGTGACAATAAATGACCACTCATCCTTTTTAGTGCATATAATTTATATATATATATGAAGAGTTCAGATGCAAAAGCCTCTAAGTGCCATCTGAAAATTTCTTCTAAAATTAGCATTTTTTCACATTTAAGCATCTGTTAAGCATTATATAATGTTTAATTATTTATTAATGAAAGTTATTATAAAATGTTACTGGAGTTAACACATCCACCACAAAATCAGACTTTAGTACTGCCTTTTACTTTATATATCATGAACTAATCCCACTTAATAGCCAGAGAACTGGTGCTTTTCTGGGTCACTAATTGTATAACACCAAAATGAGATCAACAACACTTCCGACGCCTGCATGATGATTCTTACTGCTGATGACTCAGTACTCACATGCTCTCCTTCAATCTTTAGCTTCTTGTTTTGTTTTGGAGTACTCAGTTTATAGCTGTTAGTAAAACAGAAAAAGAAAATTCAGAACGCAAACTTAAAATACAGGATTTTGTTAGTTTGTTTTCCATTCTCAAAAAAAGTAATTTGCATTATAAGTATCTTAATAGTACAAAATGATGTGGAGTATTGTATTAATCTTTTGGTAATTATCTTGTGACTTTCTGTTTATGTGACTTTCTTTTTCCATTTGTGTCTCAACCTCATGATACACCCAAAAAACCTACAGTCCATTCAGTGACCAGTGACCTTCTTTGCGCCATTCAGTGCTTTTGAACACTGCTTCGTGAAGCTTCAAAACAGTTGCAATTTTTTTGTGTGGCTTTTTGTGTCTGAAAGCTTAGGCTGCTGCATTGTTGCCTTGCTGCCTGATCAGGCAAAATAGACAACTGTAATGCCACATAATTCATTCATATTAATAGGTCTCTGTTTCATTTTTGCAGTCGATGACGCTGACGTTCCCCTCCCCACCACCAACAGGTTGGCCCCTGTCCATCCGGGGGGGGTAGGCTCCGCCTTTGCCTGCATCTTCAGGCAGGATCTGCATCCCTATGATTAGGACTAAGGACGGGGCCTACGCCAAAGAACTTTACTAGACAACTATATATAAATCATTGTAACTCACTACCATCTGTTAATACTTTATGGAATAAATACCATGCAAATGCTCATCTTCCCTCTGAGTCTTTCTGAAAAGAAATACATTTAAAGTGGAAAAAAGTTGGTACAAACACATACATTTACACAAAAACCACTGACCACAAATTTCAGATGCCATATATATATATATATATATATATTTGGACACTGACACAATTTTCATAATTTCGGCTCTGTATGCCACCAGAATAGAATTAAAATGAAACAATCAAGATGAAATTGAAGTGCAGACTTTAAGCTTTAATTCAAGGGGTTGAACAAGAATTTAACATAAAATGCTTCGGAATTACAACCATTTTTATACACAGTCCCACCATTTTCAGGGGCTCAAATGTAATTGGACAAATAAATCTAATCATAAATAAAATTTTAATTTTAAATATTTTGTTGAGAATCCTTTGCAGGCAATGGCTGCCTGCTAAAAATTAAGATCAACCTGTACCAGAATGATGGGAAGAAAAAAGTATGGAGAAGGCTTGGAACAGCTCATGATCCAAAGCACACAACATCATCTGTGAAACATGGTAGAGCAGTGTGATAGCACGAGCAAGCCATGCATGCAGTGGCACTGGATTACTAGTGTTTAGTGATGATGAGACAGAAGACAGAAGCAGCCGGATGAACTCTGAAGTGTGTAGAGATATACTCTCTGCCCAGATTCAGTCAAATGGAGCAAAGTTGATTGGGCAGAGCTTCATAGTACAAGTGGGCAATGACCCAAAACATACAGCAAAAGCAACCCAGGAGTTTTTGAAGGTAAACAAAGTGGAATATTCTGCAATGGCCGAGTCAATCACCTGATTTCAACCCGATTGAGCAGCATTTCACTTGCTGTAGACAAAACTAAAGGCAGAAAGACCCACAAACAAACGACTGAAGTCAGCTGCAGGAAAGGCCTGGCAAAGCATCACAAAGAAGAAAGCCCAGTCTCTGCTGATGTCCATGAGCTCCAGACTGCCATCCAAAGAATGCTTTTACAGAAGTGGTCTGGCTTTTTTTTTTGATGTTTTTTGGCAAAGTCTAATCTGTCTTGTTTGCAGCTTGTGGTGAAGCCTCTGTATTTGCTCTGGTGAAGTCTTCTCTTGATTGTAGACTTTGACAGGGACACGCCTACCTCCGGGAGAGTGTTCTTCTCTTGGCTGGATGTTGTGAAACGTTTTTTTTCTTTACCATGGAGAGGATTCTCCGATCATCCACCACTGTTGTCCTCCGTGAATGTCCAGGCATTTTTATGTTGCTGAGATCACCAGTGTGTTCTTTTTTTTCATAATGTACCAAACTGTTGATTTGGCCACTCCTAATGTTCCTGCTATCTCTCTGATGGATTTATTTTGTTTTTGAAGGCTAACAATTGTCTGTTTTACTTGCATGCAGAGCTCCTTTGACTGCATGATGTGGGTTAAGAGCAACAGCTTCCAAATACAAATGGCACACTTTGAATCAACTCCAGACCTTTTACCTGCTTAATTGATGTAGAAAAAATTAAGGAATAGCCTACAACTGTCCATGAAACAGCTTTTGAGTCAACTGTCCAATTACTTATGGTCCCTTGAAAAGGGGGGAGGTACATATTAAAGAACTGTAATTCCTTAAACTTTCCTCCAATTTTGATGAGAATACCCTTACATTAAAGCTCAGAGTGATTTTCATTATATAACTGTAACTTGAATATGTTTTGGTCAACAGCTAAAATTATAAAAATTGTGCCTGTGTCCAAATTTACAGGTGCATCTAAAAAAAATTAGAATATCGTGAAAAAAGTTCATTTTGTTTTTGTAACTTATTTCAAAAAGTGAAACTTTCATATATTCTAGATTCATTAGATGTAAAGTAAAACATTTCACAAGTTTTTTTGTTTTGTTTTAATTTTGATGACTAGCGCTTGCAGCTCATGAAAGTCAAAAACCCAGTATCTCAAAATATTAGAATATTTACATTTGAGTTTCATTAAATGACCATCCGATGGACCGACCCTCTTGATGGAAGTGAGCGCAGACAGGAGCGCCGTCTTAGCAGACTGGAATTTAAGCTAGACTGAATCCAGTGGCTCAAAGGGACCCCTCTGAAGTCCAGCCAGGATGATAGAGAGATCCCAGGAGGGCACCAGTGGTGGCCTAGGAGGATGTAACCTTCTGGCACCCCTCAGGAAACTGATGATGACATTGTGCTTTACCAGGGACCGGCCGTCCACGGCATCGTGACGTGCTGCAATAGCAGCCACATACACTTTCAAGGTGGAGGGTGACAGTATACGCTACAACCTTTCTTGCAGGAAAGAAAGCACTTCTCGGAGAGAAGAACCGCAGATCACGAACAGACTTCTCTTCAAGGCAAAAACCTCTGGCCTAAGTGATAGTGACTTCCACCACCGGTGGGAGAACACTTAGGTCTGCCACATCCCGTAATCTGGTGCGGGTGCCAATGGTGGCAGGTGGTGCATCACGCCGGTGTTGGATGGCCTCGGTCTGCCCTCGACAGTGTCGCTGAACAGCCCAGCCTGGGAGATGGGAGCATCGAGAAAGCGTGCTTTGTCGACATCTCTCATCTCTGCCAGATTGAGCCAGAGATGGCACTCTTGGACCACCAGAGTGGACATCGCCTTCCAGAGGGACCGCGCTGTGACTTCCGTCATCCAGAGGGTGAAATCAGTCGCTGGGTGCAGCTCCTGCATCAACTTCGGGTCGGTACTACCCTCGTACATTTGTTTCAGTGCCTTGGCTTGGTGTACTTGCAGGATAGCCATGGCATACAGGACAGAGGCGGCCTGGCCCGCAGCACCGTAAGCTTTGGCCGCAAGAGCGGACGTCAGCTTACAGGCCTTGGACGGGAGACGTGGACACTTCCTCCAAGTGGCAGCGTTTTGCGGGCACAGGTGAACCGCAACAGCACTCTCCACCTGGGGAATGTCAACGTACACCCTAGCCGCCCCGCCATCAAGGGTAGTGAGGATGGAGGAGGCAGACGAGCGGCTTCTGGACGAAAAAGGGGTTGTCCACGACTTCATCAGCTCCTCATGCACCTCCGGGAAGAAAGGAACCAGGGCAGGGCGTGGTCACGAGTCACGGCCCATGCCGAGGAACCAATCATCCCGCCGCGAGGGCTCGGGACTGAGAGGTGTGCACGCCTCCAGCCCGATGCTTACGCGGCCCGGGAAAGTATAGCCATCAACTCTGGGTTGTCGGTCCAATTCGGCGGTGGCGACAACACCCGAGGGGGGCAGCCCCACCGAATCTTCATCCTCAGAGGACGATAGCCCATCCCTGATGCTACTCCTCTAATGGCGCGCCGAATGAAACGCTGGACATGCCATGAGACGGCACAGCAGAATAACCGGGAAGCCGCACAGAACAGCTGCTGCGGGACGGGTGAGAGATCCGACGGAGAGGCTCTCACTGTAACCCTCAGATCACCCAGAGTACTAGCCGACAGTAGAAACTAACGCGGGTAGAGACAGAGGGAGCCCCTCCCATCCCCGTGAGGAGAGAGAGGAGAGACCAGCGCTGCCATGGTCATACGCTGACAGTGAACACATGAACCATCCACGAACGCAGCTTCAGTGTGCTGGATGCCCAGACATTGAAGACAACGATCGTGGCTGTCGACGGAGGATAGGAAACGACTGCAACCAAGAGGATACGGACTGAACGGCATCTTTAAAAAGACGCGAGCTGTCCGCAATTTGCTCTTTTAGGAAATCTGCTCTTTTTGTTGAAGTGCCCTGTTTCAGGGGTTTTTGATCCATATACAGTATACCTGAACAAATGCAGAATGTTCAGTATTAATGTATTCTAATGTTGTAATTTAAATTCCTCCTCCAATTTCTCCTTTTGTATTCTACCATGTGTTGTAAAGTTGATTTGTGATTCACTTAATAACCAAGCTGGTATTGGAGATATACAGTTTGTCCAAATATTCTTGAATCTAGTTACATTTCTTTTGCCCACTCCTTTGCTTTCCATGCAAATCCTGTTCCATGTTAATGTTTAACATCCATAATCTAATATGCATCCATAGTATATTCCAGTAGCGTCTCCTGACCGTAAATTTAGGTGGGGCAGATTATGGGTCATAGCGCTAGTTCATAATAAACTCAAGAAAGTTTATAGTCTTTATAGTCTAATCGCTGAACACATGCACACACACTTTTGGCAGAGATCTCCTTGCGTTATTCAACCTGTGGGCGGCACGCTAATGTTGATTGACAGGCTCGAAGTACACGCATATAGAATGCTATAGAATTAATGCCTTACTATTGTCTACAAATGTTGATTTAGAATGTTACAAGTTGTATAGGAATTTAAGTGAGGAAACGAATACCATGTCTCATTTAAAAACAAACAAATATCTATATCCACACCTTATTAAATAGATCCAATGCTGCCTCAAGCACATCTGCATACTTAAATATAATGTAACAGACTCTATATATTTTTTGGTGACGCATGTCTAACCTGAGTTAGTACTCTTTTTAGTTCATACATCCCAATTTTAGCATACACCCAATGTTAAGGCTCTGACCATGAATATTCTGCCCTGTCAAATAATTTCAATACCCAAATTTGCTAGAAAAATAAGTAAGAATCTTCTCACATACCATGAGTCTGTGAAAGGCATCTGGCCGAATGATGGTCAGATCTGTCTCAGATACTGCTCTACATATTGATGAACAAAGCCCCTCCCAACTAAACCTAATTGGTCATTGCTATCTGAACAGCACATCTTCATGCATGTGAAATGTGCTCTGATGTCTACAAGATGGGTGTGTGATGATCCAGCTGGTAGAGGGACTAAAAAGTAGCAATAATGAGCATACTTGAACATCTAATCTGTTTAGCAAACAAATGCATGTAACAACCTCTACCCCTCAATTTTTCTGAAATCACTTTTGAGAAAGTTAAAAATATGTTGTACAGACATAATCTTCTTTAAAGAGTAGACTAGTTTAGGTTGTAGCTTTAAAGGTTGTATTCAAAAATATTTAAACCTATTTCTAACATAGTGATTTCATGGTGAGCATCTAATGTTGCTATTGTTTCTCTGCTGATTTATCTGGTGACATGTCTAGTTTACTTATAGGAAACCCCACTGATAGAAATCCAGCTTTTCATGATTTCTCTGATTATCCTCTACTTTTGAAGAGAGTCAGGTCACATAAGTGAGACAGTGCCTCTTGAAATTTCAGACTGAATAATGTATAAATCTTTGACATTTTTAACTTGATTAGAAAATTAATAAAGTAAGGATTTTGGCAATATGAAAGTTTAAATGTATTTAAAGTATGAACCTATTTGTTTGTTTATTTATTTATTTAATTTTACACTCTCATATGAAATTCCAAATAGAACTTAAAAGTTTGTGTCAGGGGCTTCATATACTGTATATAGAACCTTTTTCGTAAACATACTTTATCACTGTGGGAAAGTTAAACATGAAACTATTATGCAATCATTAAATTTA
>NW_015636841.1:71112-78824 GCF_001515625.1 Sinocyclocheilus rhinocerous
TATATATATATATATATATATAACCTTTTTGGCACAATGCCGTTTTTTAAAAAATATTGAATCAAGAGTTCTGGGGTTTTATATAGAACCCCACTGAACCTTTTTTTCTAAGAATACTTTTAACATTTTCAACAATTAAAGAGTTTTGAATGTCTGTCAGTTTTAAATTTTTCCCCTTTAATTACAGTTTTTATTTACATTTGAAATTGATAATATTCCTAAATTTTAAGCAAGCTGGTTATGCCCGGAAAGCAAAACATATTGAGCTGTAATTATAACTGTGTACGAAAACATTTACAAGTGCTCGATGTTTTACCACCTCTAGTGTTCATTTCTGTTTGAAACTGCAGTGGTATGTACTTATTGGTACATATTTCGCGTCTTGTGAAAAAGTTCCCAGATGTATGTTTTCGTCACGAGACCAGGTAGCAACGTTCATGTTATGAGAGTTAACAATCATGATTCCTATAAATCATGTGATATTAAAAAAAAGAAACTGAAATGCAGGAGAAAATTATGCAAAGTGAACATTAAATCCTGTTTACATTAACCATATCCTGCATCATGATTGCAGATCAATATTTGTTTATACTGTACCATGTGAAGCTGAACAGCACCACCTGTTTACTCTGCCTTCTTTTCAAATAAGAAGCCTAATATTCAAAACCAGATAAAAAAGTTTGTCAAGCCAAACTTTAGGTTGGCTTGAGAAAGCCTAGCCTGAAAGTTTAAAGCAGCTGTAAAAGCTTTAAGTTTAAAACTTTAGATAAATAGATTAGATAGATGTTTCTAGCATGATTAGCATGTTATCATTTACATTTAGTCATTTTGCAGACGCTTTTATCCAAAGCGACTTACAATTGGGGGATGCATAAAGCGATTCTTTTTAAAGAGGCAAACAGATACAGGAAGTGCTTGTAATACCAAGTTTCTAGACATTGTTCAAATAAGTACAAGCTAGAAAGAGAAGGAATAAATAAAGAGAGTTTTTTTTTTATTGTTTTTTTTTTATGATGAAGTCAAGTAGCTTCGAAAGAGATGAGTTTTCAGCTGTCGCTTGAAAATTGTCAGGGATTCAGCCATAACACATACAGTGGATACATTTTCACTGCTTATGAGTTTTAAACGCTTGTCTGTTAAAATCGTCATGCAAGGTTCTGTTTCTTTTGTTGTAACATAAGAAACGTAAGGGTTTCAGACAGGGCAGGAAGTAGGTGGTCACAAGACATGTGACAGTCATGCATAGATATCCCGTGCTTGCCGGCCCGAGGGCGTGATTAACATAGCCGCTTCCTGTGCATACATATAATAGTTCTTTTCATTGGATCACGAGGCATCACGCGGTATTTTCAGTCCTCATACAAAAGATTTCTGTGGCATCTCTTGATTAAATTAATCCGGACCTCATGATGGCTGATAGTGGCATATCAGGGTCTGTTCATGATAGAACTCCCTACACAAGCCACGGTTAAGACAGCTGACTCCACAACAATACATATATGGAATTATGTAACCAGCTCCAGGCATATATATATATATATATATTTGTGTAGAAAAGACATTCGGGAGTTGCCTTGCAAACCGTAACTCGGCTTGGTTGTTTGATCAATAAAGTCTACTGGCTTCAAAACCTCTTTAGCAATTTCTTTTGAACAAGGAAAATTCCACAACACGTCCAGGCTGCACCCTGGGGCAACTCATCCAGTTCAGTGTAAACTCCGCCCCTGATTATAAAGATTTTATTGGTCGTGTCCATCACAGTGTTGATTTCCTACACTATTCTACAAAAAATACTAACCCCTAAACCTACCCCACACCCTGACCCTAATCTTAACCAGTGAAATTGACTGCACGGTGGGAAAAAAAGTTGCAGTTCAAACGATAAGGAGTTAATAAGATTATGCGATATGAGATCGCTGAGCCGTAACTCCCCAACCAGATGTCGCCGGACAATGGGACCTTTTTAGTTGCACCCAACGTAATAACCCCTCCTACCCTGTGAATCTTGAGCCCCGGGACGCCCCTGTTGCCTAGAACAAAGCGATAGAGTAAAAACTTTCCCACGTTTCCCAAACTTTCCCTGAGATGGCTCGCAGGAGAGCTCGTGAGTGATTCCCACTTATGTCATTAAGCAAACTCCGGTCCAAACACCACCAGCCACGAGCTTTGGGCTTTGCTCTCATGGAGCATATTTATTTATATAGGCATATTTATTTAGCATATTTTATTTTAGATCAACAATATATATTTTTTTTAATTTATAAACCCTGCTGGAAAAAAACAACAACAAAAAAAAACAGCTAAAACCAGCCTAAACTAAGCTGGTTTAAGCTGGAAGTAGCTGGTTTTAGCTGGTCTCCCAGCCTGACCAGCTAAGACCAACCTGACCAGCTAAGGAAGTGGCCAAAACCCCTCTAAAACCAGTCTGCTGACCAGCTAAGACCAGGCTGGATGACCAGCTAAAACCAGCCAACCAGCTTAGGCTGGTTTTAGCATTTATTTTTATTTTTTCTTCAGCAGGGAAGTTTTTATTTTGAAATGTAAGTCAATTACAATTGGCTAAGGACAACCCCATTTTGGAGGTCCTGCGCACTTTTGGAAGTCACACCCCCTTTTGGAGATCTCCGGTCTGCAGTCATACCTACACTGGCGTCTTTACTTTTCTTCAATGAAGGTGCATTGTTCATCTTATTTTTACGGTATATGAACCATACCATAACGCACATTAATATTACCACACCTACAACACCCAATAATCCTATATTATTCTCTTCTTTCAACTTCGGTCTCTCTTCTTTCTCTCTCTGCCTCTTCTGAGCTTCCTTGTACATCATATTTGTATAATGCTCTCTACCGTTCTCCATCACCGTTTTTATCATCTTCTCCAACAGTCCATTAACCTGCGTTGAATTGTTATCTTTGTTATTGAAAACATGATACCTGGATTTACACTGTCTAACAAGCTCATTCATCTGCTTATTTTCTGTCAGAAACTCATCTATTGGTTTGTCTAACTGATCTCCTCTAGTGAACAGAATGATAGTGTAATTATCAGCTTTTTCTCCAAAATTTTTCTGAATCCATTTCACAGTATTTTTCTCTTCATCTGTGAATCTCACATCCAGTCTGATGACCAGCAGAAACACATGAGGGCCAGGAACAGACATGTTGACACACTTCTCAATCTCCTCCTTCAGTTGATTTTCACTTATGTTTGTATCAAACATTCCTGGAGTGTCGATCACAGTGATCCCATTCTGCTGATGTTTTTGGCATGTATTAGTCACAGATTCAAAAGAATGTTTTTCTTTAAACACCTTTCCTTTTAGGATTGTGTTTCCTGATGCACTCTTTCCAGCTCCAGTTTTACCAACCAACATTATCCTGAGATCTGGCAAGTACTATATTTCTACTTCAGTAGTACTTCAGTGCAATTGCAAAAGTATACTAAATACCACTGATATTTCAATAAAATAAAAATTTTAGTGCATTGAAATAAAGTATATTGACGCAAAAATATACACACGGCTCTTCGGCGTCGATGAATTTAATGTTTTGAGGAGTATGTGTGGTTGTCAGTCACCGCACAGACTCTAGCCTATGTCTAGTAATATATGACCCAAATAAGAATTTTCATTGGACATTGTCATCTGAACAAGTAAGTAACAAGTCTGCCACTTTTGTTCTGACCAACTGAGGAAAAACGCATTATAATAAATTGCGTTGCCAATGGTGATTAAATCGTACGATCGGTTAGCTCATATCACATCAAACCATGCAAATTATTATTATTGTTATACTTTGTTCTCACATTGTTAATGTTAACAACATCAGCATTGTGTGACTACATGTAGCTATGTAGTGTGTATTAGCGTTACCTGTAGATTTAAATTTCTGTAGTCTAATCTCTAATGGTCATACCATTCAAATTCCATATAAATAAATTATTTTAACCCAAAAAGCAAATTATTCTTCTTTAGAACTGGTTCTCTTTAAAATACAAAACTTGTGCATCTGATTACAGATAGCCTACGTGGGATAACACATTTAAAACTGGAATATAATTTAATTTCAGTCAAATGTGTATCATAAACACATGATCCTTTCAGGATTTCAATCAGAATGATACATTTAATTATTCCAGCTGGTGTGAGAAAAGGCTATAAAGGATCCTCCACCTGCAGCATCTTAAAGGGGTGGTTGACTGGTTTTTTTCTAGGCTTGATTGTGTTTATGGGGTGCAACTCAGCTCAGCAGCATGTGCTCCGGTTGTATTGTAAACAATGACGTCGTCTATATTGCGAATCAATTTGAGTCCGATTGAGAGGATATTATTGAAGAGGATCGCACAGAACCTGTCCAAGCACGGCTTTTAATGGTAGGCCTAAGATTTTTGTTTGTTGTCTCATACTTTCAGATATGCTGTTATTTGTAAATGCTACTGCTTATGTTAGCTTTTAATATACGGGTGTGTCCATCTCACAAATGTAGAATCCGTCTCTGCAGTCATCTCAACCATCTAATTCCAGCAACAGAAGATAGACAAACTATTTTACCCGCGGAATTTTTTCTCTGGTGCTGTTTTGCTGTGTTGGTAAATTCACCACTTAATTTTGAGTTAAAATATGTTGTTGTAACTTGCGTTACTGAGATTGTAACGAGTAATAATATTACCCAAATTTGATTAGTAATGCGTTATATTACTGCGTTACAGCAAAAAGTAATATACTACTGTAATATTATTACTTTTGTAATGCGTTACTCCCAACACTGGCGATCAGTGCATCAAGAGCACTCATACACGCATTATTATAACGGACTCATGCTTGCTTACTGTGCGACTCCTGTACGCCACCGCAATCTTCTTTACCTTAATTGCTGTCTCCATCCATCAAAACTTTACTAGCGAGACGAGACGGTTATCAAGTCGAGAAAACTTAGTTTGCATCTCATCTGGACATACATCGGTGGGATGTGTTGACAATCCGTAACTTAACCAGGAGCCAGTGGAGCTGCTGCAGAACAGGGGTGATGTGGTGAAAAGAAGGGGTTTTGGTGATAATACGGGCTGCTGAGTTTTGAACAAGTTGAAGCTTATAAAGGGATTTACGAGTAAGACCAAAGAGAAGGGAATTACAATAATCGATAATTAGAGACGGGACCTCTTGGAACTTTAATTGAATACCCCTTGTTTAAAAGTTTAGAATTGTTTTTATAATTTATTCTCTTACTATTTGTAATTTCTGTTCACCATTTATTTATAATCTCATGTTGTAAATATATATTTTTTTTTTTTACTGCCACCTCATTGAGTTGTGTGAATGCATGTTTCTTTCTTCTTTATTCAGTAGAGGGTTATGCACGTGACGTCAGCGTCAGCTGGAGTGAGTGTGGTTCTGCCCACCGAGTGGCAAAATGACTGAATGGCAGCATTGGTTTTCAGCGTGAATGCTGCGACAGAACACACAAAACACATCTAAAACAGGAAAGAGCTTTGTGATTTACTGTACAAACAGATTTGACAAGAAATCTAAGGTATATTTTTAAAGACTGCCAAAAGCTACAGAAGAGATAAGCAAATGGATCCCTGCGAAAAAAAATAAGAAAATAAAAACAGACTCCAGGCAGTGAAACACAGATTTGCAGTTATCATTTTACGTCAATATGTTGAATCTTGCAGTAAAATCATACCCTATATATTGTATGGTTATTGGTTATATTTCATATTGACAACTCATTAATTAAATATTTGCCATCTTATATTCTGCATAACTGGATGTTTATATATATATATATATATATATATATACTGTATACACACACGTATATATTATATAACATTGAAATAAGTGATCACTTGGATTTAGACAAACCTATTTTTGCTTACTGCCCAGTACACAGTGCATACTGCCTACTAATTTTTTAAAGAATAGTGTGTGAAACAGTATACAATAAGCAACAAATGTTTCAGAGTAGTGTGCAACAGTGTCGTCACATGACAAACACAAACATTAATTCAGCACAGCTGTCAAGGTGCAAACAAACAGTGTGCTAACTGTTCTTTTTACAAATGCTTGTTAATAAGGCTTCATAGTAAACAATGTTATATTGCCCAATTTAACTCATTTCATAATTAACTCTATATATTGAACAACACTGAATTGTTTAACTGAAAAATGATATTTTTGGCAGTTACACTAAGTGGAAAAAACTATTTATTCTAGTTACACAGTGCAAATAATGATAAATTCTGTTTATACTAAAATAGCAGCATTTTCGTTAGCAACAGGCTTGTAAATAGTAATTAGGTGTCAGGTATTTATACTTCAGTACTGCATTACAATATAAAACAGTATGCGATAACATATTGAGTGTAAATTATCATATATATATATATATATATATATTTATATTTATTTTATTAGATGAATGCCACTTTATTGGGACAAAAACCTCCCTACACCTACAGCTAAGCATACATAACACTTTATTATTAATGAGGCATTTTATTTCCACTTTTTAAATATTTACTTAATTTTTATTGAAAATAAATGCCTTTCTGATGTGGTATGTGATGCGAAAAGGAGAAGCACGAGTTTGACAATAGGTGGATTCGAACGTGGGTTGATCGCATCAAAAACAAACATCTTGCGTCTTTTACTCCCTGCGCTACTGATACTCCAGAAAATCACGTCTCTTTTGCAGTGCTGGTTATCGCAGCCAGGCATTGGTGGATGGAGTTATGTAAAGAGCCTCTGCCAACAAATTGGTCTGTTTGTCTTTAGAGTAAACACACTCCATTTCTTTTTAGAGCTGCTTTACAGCGGAATTGAATTCTGTTTGCATAACTGAAATATTATTTTTACTCATGTTATTTATATATTACATTACTGCAATATTACTTATTTAATATCTTTGAATCAATCAGTACTGTATTAAGGTCTATAGAGATAAATGTAACCCCTCTGGTCCTAACCACCCCACCTCGTTCTTTTCCGAGTGGGACTCGAATCCGGTTCACCAGCATGGGAGGCGGGCACACTAATAAGGAGGATAAAGACTGCAGCCTCTAGCATCAGACGCTCTCTCTTGAGATCAGGGGAGTGAGGTTTACCTGCACAGCTCTTACCAGGTGGCCTCTGTTACATAAAGGTAATGCCATTTGAATTTATCTGAAACATGCCGCAGAGATTAAAGTACAATTTATGTCCTACTAACGATATTTTTTTAGATACACAGCGATAGTTTGTAGTTTACATGTATATGTATATTTGTACATATACAAGTGTTACATTTATAATTACTATTCCCCACCTCCAGTTCACTCACGCGTTTGAAGATGAAACGTCACTACTCTTACTATTCCAGCAGTACGCATTAATTATGCTGCGTCTAGCTTAAAGCTTTAGAAATGGCTTTATAACCTTTTCCAGACTGATAGATCTCCAGACTGATAGATCTCATTTGTTTCTGAATTTCTTTGGATCTCGTCATGATGTCTAGCTTTTGAGGATGTTTTGGTCTACTTCACTTCGTCAGGCAGCTCCTATTTAAGAGATTTCTTGATTGCAAACAGGTGTAGCAGTAATCAGGCCTGGGTGTGGCTAGAGAAATTGAACTCAGGTGTGATAAACCACAGTTTTAACAGGGGGGCAAACACTTCTTCACACAGGGCCATGTAGTTTTGGATTTTGTTTTCCATTAATAATACC
>NW_015636841.1:79036-80638 GCF_001515625.1 Sinocyclocheilus rhinocerous
TTAAAGTGTGACAAACATGCAAAAAAATAAGAAATCAGGAAGGGGGCCAACACTTTTTCACACCACTGTGTCACGACCAATAATTTTCACACAAAGAAAGCCCATCTAATTCTGATCAGTTAAATGAAATTTGATGCTGCAAATTTGCTGCAATGCCCCGCTTAATTCGATACCGTCACAGCAGTGCCCTGCTCATTTGATACCACCGCCGCAGTGCCCCACTTAATTTGATACCGCCGCCGCAGTGCCCCGCTTAATTTGACACCGCCGCCGCAGTGCCCTGCTCATTTGACACCACCGCTGCTGTGCCCTGCTCATTTGACACCACCGCCGCAGTGCCCTGCTCATTTGATACCGTCACAGCAGTGCCCCGCTTAATTTGACACCGCCGCCGCAGTGCCACGCTTAATTTGACACCGCCGCCACAGTGCCCTGCTCATTTGATGGGGGGGGTTCTCTGGGTTCGGGCTTTAACCCGAGCTCGGAGCCCTCCCTCTGGACAGCACGCCAAATATGCTACTAATTACTCTAATTAAACGAAAATCAATCTTATTAAAATACAATTTGAATGCTTGAACACATATCAGCATAAAAACTACCAGAAATTACAGAATAACCATCTTTGAGATTTTTTTTTTTTAAGTGTACACTGTAAAAAATGATTTGACCAATAAGTTATAACAATGTTTATTGCTTTAACTCATCAAAATAAGTTAAGCAATTTTTAGTTTTTTTTGTAAGTTATATAAAATTCAACTCATTTTTAAGACAGTTTAATGTAATTTAAGTTGATTGTACTAAAAAGTTAAGGCAAAAAAATACAAATAAAAAAATATTGTGTAATTTCATTGTTTAGTTTGAACCACGTCCCTTTCGTTTAAATGGTGAGGGCGGTTTTATAACTTATAAAAGTTATTGGTGCCACCTGGGGACGATCAAAACACTTTGGCTTTACTTTTCAGGCCATGTGGCATACTTGGCGCCAACCACCAGGCTATCAGCGCTGACACAATTGAGACCATTTTGCAAAGTGTTGCCAATATATTAATACCACTTCTGATGCTGCTTCCATGTCACCTCTGCACGTTATTTCCTTTGATTGAGACCATTTTGCAAAGTGTTGCCAATATATTAATACCACTTCTGATGCTGCTTCCATGTCACCTCTGCACGTTATTTCCTTTGATTGAGACCATTTTGCAAAGTGTTGCCAATATATTAATACCACTTCTGATGCTGCTTCCATGTCACCTCTGCACATTATTTCCTTTGATTTGTATTCTAATTGAATTGTAATTTGGATGTTTGAATGTGATATAATGGCTATCTTTTAGAACAAGTTAACATTGTTACCATTACTAGGGTGATTGGATGTAAAACGCCCTGCTTCAAATGCAATCAGTAACTAATTTCTAATTTGATTTATTTTAATACTGTTGTGCTGAGTCAGAAAGCAACAAGGGATTGTGTCAAATGTTACCAAAACAGTTGCTGTGTTCGAAATGCCATTCTATTATACTACTCTTACTATTTCTGCAGTATGTATACTGTGCATAGTATGCAGGGGCGTAGATTACGCGGGGGACGTGTCCCCCCCACTTT
>NW_015636842.1:0-1705 GCF_001515625.1 Sinocyclocheilus rhinocerous
GCACTGAAAGGTAAAACACATCCAGAGAGTAACTTACAGATTTCAGTGTTGGGGAAAGTTACTTTTAAAAATAATGCGTTACAATATTGCGTTACTCCCTAAAAAAGTAACTAATTACGTTACTTAGTTACTTTTTATGGAAAGTAATGCGTTATATTACTTTTGAGTTACTTTCACGTTACTTTTTAAATATGAACAGGGCTTGATTGTTTTTAATATAAGAAGTTCTATTTATAGCAAATGTAAAAGCCCTTTCACACCAAAAAGCGTAATGAATAAACCTCAGGCTGAAGCAAAAGTAAATTCACGTCTGTACAGTAGAACGCAGGAGAAGAAACACTCTTCAGCAATAAAAAAACAATGAAGCACAATTGTTAGTTTATCTAAAGTCATTTTTGCTTATTAGTATGGTTGAACTGGATCATCAAAGGTCAGCAGCAAAGATATTGGTTAATAAAATGGGATTAGATACATTTGTGTTATTTAACATATTTAATTATTGCAGGTTTGCGTCATATTCTGAGTATTTCACTGTTTTAATTCATTTTGATGAATACTAAATCTGTTTTTTGTGAGTGGGATGAATTAATGCACATTCACATTTAGTCTAGAACTACAGTAACATCATGTTCAAACATCATGTAAATGGGAAAACAAAGTAACTGGCATTACTTTTTTGAAAAAGTAACTCAGATATTTTCTCAAAAATCAGCAGGCCACATAAAAACTGGACTCGTTTAAGAGCTGCATGATTCTGGATAAACTGAGTTTCTTTTGTTTTTTTAATGGAGACTCTGGTTCTCTCAGGATTCTGAAGAAAAAAAATTAGACAACTAAACAAAATCACATGTCATTTATGAATGAATGATTCAATGACTCACTCAAAATGTACTTGTTTCATTACTGGATGAATCAGCATTTGTGAACGAATCTCTTGAATGATTCAAGACATTTTAACAGCCCCTTTTCGCCACCTACTGGCGTAACAATGTAATCGATACATCTTAATTTTATCGGAACCGAAATTTTAATTTTACAACAAGTATCCAATTCCTGAACTTAAGTATCTGATTCTGTAATTGGAATTAACCCTAGTCATATTCTAAGTTTGCATTTGACTTTTTATTCATTTTGAGGAATACTGAATCTGTTTTTGTGCAGGAGAGATGAGTAAATACATGTTCATATTTAGTCTAGAACTACAGTAAGATCATGTAATGCCTTACTGTACTAGTTACTTTAAAAAAAGTAATCTGATTACATAACTTGCGTTACTTGTAACTTGTAACACTGTGAACTTCACCCAGAAATAACAATGCATTCCTCATTTACAAACCTCTATGACTTTCTTTCTGCAGCTGAACATTGTGATCAGAAATGCTGTACATGAGATTCAAGCCTTGAATTTGACGTACTTCATAATTCATTTATCTTTTGCAGATCACAAAGACGGTAAGAAGGATAAAGCGGGCCGGAGCATGTCTCTCACAGGTCCTGGACCAGTCAAAGGTAAAGACTCTGAACTTTAAGTGCTGCATGCGATCGTCTTGAGTTTGTGAAGCATCGGTGTGTTTCTCCGCCGCAGTGATGGAGTCGTTCTCATGGGAGGAGTATTTGAAAGAGACGTCGTCTGATCCCGCTCCTCCCAGCTGCTTCAGACAGGTGAGTCGGCTCGGTGAGGAATAAGGGTTTGTCCATGTTTAAA
>NW_015636842.1:2739-3382 GCF_001515625.1 Sinocyclocheilus rhinocerous
CTCAGGATTCAGGATGAACGCCTCGTCGTGGCCCATGTTTCTCCTGAGGACCCTTAATGGAGCGGAAATAGCACCTGCCACGGCGTTTAAAAAGGTGCTGGACCTCCTCAGAGAGAGAATTTATTTACACGGATGACAGAGTCACATCATGCAATCACATTAAAAGGTTTTGGTGACACTGACGCTCTGTAATTCCATCAGGAGCCGCTGCGGCCGCCCCAGAACGACTTCAAGCCCGGCACGAAGCTGGAGGCCGTGGACAAGAAGAACCCGTACCTGATCTGTCCGGCCACCATCGGCGAGGTGAAGGGGGAAGAGGTGTTCGTGATGTTTGACGGCTGGAGGGGGGCGTTCGATTACTGGTGCCGCTATGACTCCAGGGACATGTTCCCTGTGGGCTGGTGCATCGTCACCAAACACAGCCTGCAGCCGCCCGGAAACAGCAGTGAGTGACCGCTGCACAAATCACTGAATGCTGTAGATTAGTTGTCATAAGCCGCTTTTCCACCGAAATTACCTGGAACAATTTGTCCCAGGAACGTTTTTCCCCCGGACCTGTTGCTGTCTGCTTTTCCATCGCGATCTAGGGTGCTTTCACACTTGGGTCGATTGCTCCCCCTTGCTCCCCCCTCCCCCTGCCCCC
>NW_015636842.1:3653-5961 GCF_001515625.1 Sinocyclocheilus rhinocerous
GGGAAAAAGAGAGCAAGGTTTTTTTTAATATTTACAGTACAACCCTGTAAGTTTAGTTTGTATAGAGTGGTCACTGTAAAACACCTCACGGTCTCTCCCCTGATTACCTCCACAACTGTCTATCATATTTACAGAGTGATCAAAGAACTACTGGTATGTTAAATCATTGGAATGACTTCCATCGGTGTGGAATTAGGATGAATGTCGATCTAGAGTGATGCAAAATTGCATGAATTTTATTTTTGACTGTTCAGACTGCAGTCGCATTGCAAAACATCTAACCTGAATCAGATTTAGGACCACATATGAAAAGCCTTGTTCAATCTGTCCAAATCCGATTTTTTATGCATGTCCAATTGGAATCATTTTTAGCAAGTATGAACGGCAAAAAAACATTCATATGTGGTTTGAAATCTTATTCAAATCACATTTCTGTTTCAGTTTATTACCGCTCAGATTGGAACTTTCATAGCTTTTTTGCCCATGTCACTTTCTCACGACACATAAAACGTAAACATGTCAGACATTGTTTTGGGAAACATGCTGAATAAATTTGCAGAAACAAGGCTGTGTCACTGTGAAGGGAAAGTCAAGTGGAAAATGACAATGTACTGCTAGTCTATGCACCTCTTTGAGTTTTGAGACCGATAGAGATGGCAGCAAGGAATGCATCCATGCATTCCAGCTTCCCGTTTCTGCCGCTTCCTCATAAGGCCTGGAACACACAAGATGATTTTCAAATCTTAACCGATTTTAAAAGCGTGAAAGACCAAAGACTAGAAAACAGGTTAAACTGATTTTTTTAGCCTTATAATCATCTGAACGCACACACTAGATGATTCGACCAAGCTCCATCTTGATCGGGATCAGTTAAATAATCGTAATGACACCACACAGAGGATCTTTTGGAAAAAAATATTTTGCGACAAGCCTCGAATCAAACCCCCCAGCCCAAGACGTAGGCCTAATACAATCCAGCACATCAGCTTATAAATTACTGTGTAAACTCTTGACATGTTGTCATGTAAGGCAACATCTGTATTGCAAACAGTTTTGCTGTTGCTGTTTTTAGCGTAGGCATACCAACACAATGTCATTTCCATAGAAACCAATGGAGATAGTAAAACGAAAAGCGCCACGGACACACAAATCGGATCTGAATAGATGCTATACACAGTGTGGACAGTTAATCATTTAAATCAGATTCCAGTTGGATACACAAATAATCGGGTTTGGACTGACAGTATGAACAAGGCTAAAGTGGCCCAAATCAGAATTGAAAAGATCACATTCAACGTGGTTTGTGCTGTTCACACCCTCATGAAATAAAACGATCCATATCACATATGAGCAATAAAATCGGATTTGGGACACATTTTCCTGCAGTGTGAACGTAGCCATAAGCCGCTTTTCCACCGAAATTACCTGGAGCAATGTGTCCCAGGAACTTATTTTCCCCCAGACCTGTTGCTGTCTGCATTTCCATCGCGGTCTAAAGTACCGTGAAGAACAGGCAAATAGTCTGGTGACGTAGGTCTGCGCGTGTTTCTCAATACCAAGTACGCAAATTTCGGACGTGGGTCGTCCTCTGTAGTTCAGACTTCGCGAGTTCGACTCAGGAGTGTGAATTCCCGCGGACGGGACGACGCAAGTCCGGTAATTCTGCAAACAGCAGCTTACTGCAATTTTCCTCACAGTATTTACAATAAGACGAAATATGATATCAAACACCACTGCCTCTTTTCGGTTTCATCGAAACATATTAATAGCCGCAGAAATGTAGTTCAGGGAACGTACATACATTACAATGAAACGAAATATTATTTCGAAATATTACGAAATATGTTCATTTTAACGTATTAATAGATTAATAGAATAAAGACCAAAGATTACCTGTTAGATTTACCCAAAACGAATTACATCTCATGTTTAACCACTACAGAGACATTAGAGCCAGCGGCAAATGTCAGAAGGACTAGCCGAGGTGAGGCTGCTCTCGTCGGGAAACATTAGCTGATCGCCTGGAGCTCACGTCTCCGAAATCAGCGACACACATTTTCAAATAGACGCTGTCTTTATAAATAAACCGCAGATTTGGGGGCACATTTTTACCGGGAACTTTATTTAGATCCTGGTTCCTTCGGTGGAAACACACCGAGTACCGACCCAAAGTCCCTAGCTCCTGCGGTGGAAACGGTTGTAGATGCAAACTCCTCACCTTTCATTGAACACTCACTTTTTTGAGATCAAAATAGGTCACCTATGAGATTTGCTTAGATCCAATGAGAAAGTGTTTTTATTGGGGGGG
>NW_015636842.1:6095-15403 GCF_001515625.1 Sinocyclocheilus rhinocerous
GGGGGGGGGGGGTCTTACAAGGGTACTTGTGATCTAACAAGGGTAAATAAAGAACTGTTAGTCTGACTAGTCTTAAAAAGTTAGTCATCTAATTTTTTTCCTTCAAGACTGGTCTTAACTTTTCAAATTCAGTTATGAAAAGGTAGACTGGTCTTATTTGTATTTGCATTGTACACCTTGGCAACTGCTAGTTGGTCAAACTAGTATGCAACTGGTCCCTGGTTGTTTCAGTAAGTTTTGTAAAGTATTTTCTTTACTCTTTACTTCAAAAACTACATCTAAAAGGGTAATATTTTATGTATTTGAGGTCTGAGATGTGGGAACGGTGAAGAGAGAGAGGGCAAACATTTTGCATTTAAGGTCAGCATTGCTGTCTAATCAGCCAATATTGTCTTTAATAGCCTGCATAGCACTTCATCTTTTATAACATGGGATTTTGAACAAATATATTCAGTCTTGATTTTTGTAAAATGTTGCAACAAGATGTTAAAAAATTTTGTTGTTTTTTTGTTTGTTTTTGAAAAATTAGAGTTGGACATATAAGGTAAAAAAAAAAAAAATTTTTTTTTAAAATATATATATATATAAAGTAACTACAAATGAGCATGTAAAGCAAATATCTTTAAAAGAAATCCCGTGTGGAGCATGCCTCCGATTCACGCAATGTTCTCACCTTTTTTCCCCCTTACCTGTTTGCATCTCTGAGTTGTGGTCTGGAAAGGTTGTAGGTTTGAATCCCACACAAAACCATTAAAAAAATTGTTACTTTAAAAAAATAAATAAAATAAAATCAACTGAAAATGAAAATAAACACTACATATTAAATAAAATAAAAAATATTAAGTAAATAATTAGATTACATTAAACATGAAATGAAATAGAAAAACCTAAACTTGATGTACTAAAATAACTAAAGCCAAAACTGAAATAAAAATGACAAAAACACACAGCAAAATTACTAAAACTTTTAACTAAAAATAAATAAATAAATACTCATTCAAAATGTTAGTAAAAACTGTAATAGTATCACAATTTGATAAAATAACACTGGACTGAACTTGTTAAAAAGTCAATTTGGATAAAGCTTAATGGATTTTTATTTTGGATAAGTAAACTTATTTTATTTCAGCTAGTTGTCAGTGCAACATTTCTCTTTTTCTCAAAACAAACTGAAATAAAAATAAAAAATATATATGTAGATGTATTACACAAACAAACAAAAAAACTAATAAAATTGACAAAATTACTAGAATGTTAACTAAAATTCAAATGAAAACAGAAAATATAGAAATAAAAACAAATTCAAAATATGAAAACTATAAGACACCAAATCACCCATTTTAAAAACAATGTTGTTCCTCAAGATGAATGCAGTTTTATTCATTAATTGCTAGAGGACAAAAAGTTACTTAGTGCATCAAAACTAAATGCCTTGACAGCTAACTGCAATAAAAACAAGTTGAAGTACTAAAATGAGTAAAACTAGAACTGAAATAAAAATAAATGAAAGCTAAATAGAAATATATATATTTTAAAAACTATAAAAAATGACAAAAGCAAATAAAAATTACTTACAGAAATAAAAAGGAAAACTGAAAATCTATTTTTTTTTTAAAAAGGTAACTCAAAATATTATAAGTACTATGATATCATATAATACTAAAATACCACTGGTTCCTGTGCTTTTCTGTATTCTATCAATTAAAGGCAGAAAATAAAGAGGTGTAAACTGCTTGTGTGAGCAGCAGGGCGCGCTACAGTTCACCCATAAACACCCTCAGGTTCACAGGACTGCTGTGCGAGGAAGACCTTCTGAGATGAAAGCACTTCTCCTTCAGTCTCAATCAAGGCTGTCTATTTCTCTGAGCTGTTCTTAAAGCGTCTCTTTCGCAGTTTCAGCCTTTAAAACTTAATGCAATCATAATTTGGTCTATTCTATGGTATGTTTCCATCTGGCCTAAACTCAAACCTCATCTGGGCTGAAATAAAATATAAATATATTGATTGAAACAAAACAAAAAAAGAATGATTATTTCATAAGAAATAAAATAAGAATCATTTAATGTGTTAGCTTCAGTGCTATTTTAGTATTATTTAGAGCTATAATACTTACTAAGATTAGTTGTGTTTTTATATTTTCAGTTTTTATTTTTTATTTAGTTTAAGTCTTAGTAATTTTGTTTAATGCTTTTGTCATTTGTATTAGTTTTTTTTATATTTCTATTTGTTTTAGTAATTTTAGTACTTCAACATTCAGTCATCTTCATTGTTATTTTAACATTATTTGTTAACTATTATAGTATTAGTTAGGATTTTGAATTGATTTATTTTTATTTTTTATTTTTAGTTTACATTTTAGTAAATTTGTTATGAGCTTTCATCTTTTTTTTATATATATATTTCTAACTTCCAACTTCAACATATATTTTTTCATTTAGTGGCCAATTAAGGCAACATTTCTCATTTTCATTTAAGTTTAAACTTTTCATCATATATTCATATTTATATATTTTTTCAGCTGTATTTCGACTAACAAAAGTGTTTTAAATAGTTTGTTAACAATAACAAGTTCAGCTTAACTGTCAATCATTCCTGTTGTCGTGACAACCCACACAATGACCCCGCCTTCACTGTTGTGAACAATCTCACGCTGAATTCTAATGATTTAATTAGGACTAACTAGGAATGATTAATTATCATAATTGCGTCTACAGTTAGCGGTATTGAGTAAAGCTCTCACAGCAAGACTGATGCATTTGACTGGGTTTTCAGATTTGCGATCCGTATTTAATCTTTTAAATTTCACATGTGGACCCTCCAAAAATATAGGTTATGATTGGGATAGCATACTGGCAATCTAGTTAGCACGTACAGGTATATTGTGTGCAATACATAATGTCATTTTTGCTACTGAAGGTGAACATTTCACTCTCATACTAACAAGAATGGATCGCGAAAGTAATGACAGTCTTCAGAAAACGCTTTATTTGACCGAACAGAATCCAGAATGATTTTATAATGGTCTGTAAAATAAAACACACACTGAAGTCATGAATTAGCTTGGATTGAATCCAGATCTGGTGTTTTGAATGGAGTCAGTCTGAGCCATAGATGATGATATACACGTTTCCATTAATGTTCATTTGCCCGCAGCTGGAATTCATTTGGAGTTTGCAGAAAATTTTCCCCAAATTATACAAACCTCCGAATCTTGTGTTGCAGTGTTTGTAATTCCGCACCGCATGTTGTGTTGCGAATTACTGACATTTGTTTAAAGGATTTGTTTTGGATCTGGATAATATTGAATGACCTGCGCTGTTTGTTTTTTTGTAGCCCATCCAAGTAATTATGTGTAAATGAGATAATTAGCAAGCGAGCCGCGCGGGTCAGGAGGGATTCGAGAGTTTGTGTGAAAATAAACTAATCACACACGTAGACACGCACATCTGTGAGAAAAGATGGAGAATAACCAGAGAAACGGGACAGACGGAGAGGAAAGTGGTGAGAGTGTTTACAGTAAAGACCGACGACTAGAAAAATGCGTTTAACTGAGACACACACATCAGACAGACCAACACACTTAAATTAGAAGTCTCTTAAGTTAGAATTCTAATTAGAAAATAGAAGACTGCATGAAATGTCTTAATGAGCGTGGGATTCTTTTCATTCTATTCTATATTCATTCTAAATGCAGGTATTTTATTTGCAGTTTTTGCAATACTTGTTAATAAAATTTGGGACATAGGCCCTGTTTTCTAGCAATAAATATCAAAGAAACATGCAATAACAGCCTCTTTGTATGCATCACATTGTGACAGATTCATGAAACAATCAGAGGCATGACAATAAGATTATACTGCCACAGTTATCTACCAAAATAATCAGTCTATATAACCATAAATAAACTATACAGTAGAACTTTAGTAATCAGACTATAAAACCAAAATCATCAGACCATAAGACCCAATAATCTACCAATATACATAACCAAACTACTTAACCAAGACTACATAACCAAAATAATGACATAATATAACCACAACAATCAGACAACATAGCCAAGTTATCTGACTAAATAACTACAATAATTAGACTGTATAACATAAGTAGACTTTACACAGTAACTGCAGTACTCAGACTATATAAAACCATATGTAGCCACAATTATCAGACCATACGACCACAATAATCAGACTATATAGCCACTATGATCAGACTATATAACCGTAAGTAGACTATATATAGTTACTGCAGTGATCAGACTATATAACCGTAAGTAGACTATATATAGTTACTGCAGTGATCAGACTATATAACCACATTAATCAGACTATATAACCATAATAAGTAGACTGTTTAGTTACTGCAGTAATCAGATTATATAACCACAATAATAAAACCACATAACTGTAAGTAGACTATATAACCACAATAATCAGACTATATAACCGTAAGTAGACTATATATAGTTACTCCAGTAATCTAGACTATATAACCACAATTAGACTATATATAGCAAATGCAGTAATCAGATTATGTAACCACAATAATCATCTATATAACTACTATGATCAGACTACATAACCACAATAATCAGACTATATATCAGTTATGATCAGACTACATAAGCATTTTTTTATTATTATTTAAATTTTCCTTTATTTTTCCCATTTTGCAGTCACCGTTCCAAAACCGGGTCCTACACCTTCCTCATCCTCTTCCTCTAACCCTAAACCGCCCCGGCGCTCCATGCCGTCTCCTTACCGCCTGCCGACTCCTCTTCCTCAACTCCCTGTGCGGAAGGGCATTAGGGGACGGCGGCCGAAAAGCGAGACCATCGCGCTGCTGAAAGCCCTGGCCGCTTCCACTGCAGCCCAGGACACAGAAGATCAAGGAGAAGCCACGCCCCAAACCACGCCCATTTCCCAGCATCCCCTGCGTCCATACAAGAAGAGGGGACCTAAACCGGGCAGTAAGGTAGCATTAAAGGACATTTGTGTGGATTTATGAAGGACTGTCACATTAGATAAGGTTGCGGAGGGTGTCATTTGGTGAAATACTTAAGCAGATAGTGTTTTTGTTTCTCAGAGGAAGCCCAGACTCCTCCAGAGTGCCATGTCTATAGCAGCCAGCTCAGACTCCAGGGTACCCATGACTCAGATGCCCAGCGATGGACTCTCTCCTCTGGGATCCCCCTCATCTGTGGTGTCTACTGGTAATAAAATGAGCTTGTTTACAAATATAACTGCTAGTGTGCCACAAAAGAGAGGAAAATCTGACTTCTTGAACACTATATGACTACATAACCACAATAATCAGACTACGTAGCCACAGTGATCAGATTATTTTACCAGAGGTAAATAATCTGTTTATGTAACCATAATAAGACTGTAAAAGTTAAGTAATCAAAAACCACAATTATCAGACCATAGGATCTAATAATCAGACTACATAACCAAAATGAGACAATATACCTAAAGTAAACAGACTACATAACCACAATATTCACATAACATAGCCAAGATGATCAGATTATATTATCTGACTAAATAACCACAATAATCAGACTATATTTAATTCAGACTATGACAATAATAATCAGACTATATAACCACATTTATCATATAACCATAATAAGTAGGCTATATACAGCAACTGCAGTAATCAGACTTTGCATCCACAATTATCAGACTATGACCATAATAATCAGACTATATAGCCACTATGAACAGAATACATAAGCACAATAATCAGACATTATAATATATAACTATATATATAATATATATAACCACAATTATTAAGCTGTATAACCATAAAAAGTAGACTATGTACAGTAACTTCAGTAATCAGATTACGTAACTGCAATTATCAGACCATATAATCAGACTATATAACCACTTTGATCAGACTACATAACCACAATAATCAGACATTTTAACTACTGTAATCAGACAATAGAACCACAATTATCAGACTGCATAACCATAATAAGTAGAATATATATAGTAACTGCAGTAATCCGACTATGTAACCACGGTTATCAGACCAAATGACCTTAATAGTCAGACTATATAGCCACTATGATAAGACTAGATAACCACAATAATCAAACATTATAACTACATTAATCAGACTATGTAACCACAGTTATCAGACCATATGACCTTAATAATCAGATTATATAGCCACTATGATAAGGCTAGATAACCACAATAATCAGACATTATAACTACAGTAATCAGACTATATAACCACTTTGATCAGACTACATAACCACAATAATCAGACATTATAACTACAGTAATCAGACTATATAACCACTTTGATCAGACTACATAACCACAATAATCAGACATTATAACTACAGTAATCAGACTATATAACCACTTTGATCAGACTACATAACCACAATAATCAGACATTATAACTACAGTAATCAGACTATATAACCACTTTGATCAGACTACATAACCACAATAATCAGACATTATAACTACAGTAATCAGACTATATAACCACTTTGATCAGACTACATAACCACAATAATCAGACATTATAACTACAGTAATCAGACTATATAACCACTTTGATCAGACTACATAACCACAATAATCAGACATTATAACTACAGTAATCAGACTATATAACCACTTTGATCAGACTACATAACCACAATAATCAGACATTATAACTACAGTAATCAGACTATATAACCACTTTGATCAGACTACATAACCACAATAATCAGACATTATAACTACAGTAATCAGACTATATAACCACTTTGATCAGACTACATAACCACAATAATCAGACATTATAACTACAGTAATCAGACTATATAACCACTTTGATCAGACTACATAACCACAATAATCAGACATTATAACTATAGTAATCAGGCTATATAACCACAATTATCAGACTGCATAACCATAATAAGTAGACTATATACAGTAACTGCAGTAATCAGACTATGTAACCACTATGATAAGACTAGATAACCACAATAATCTGTTCAGATCCATTTTAATGCATTTGGTCATAATGTTTCTGTACAGTAATGTTTACACATGCCTGTACTGTCCGTTTCCATCAGTGTGCGTATATGTTAACAAACACGGGAACTGCGGCCCACATCTGGACCGTAAGCAGGTTCAGAGACTGCCGGATCACTTTGGGCCGGAGGCGGTGAATCTGGTTCTGCAGCAGACGGTTCAGGCTTGCCTGGACTGTGCGTATCAGCCCAAAGTGCTTCTGGGATGCCTGCAGAGCCAAGGCGGTGGAGGAGAGGTGGTCAGAGGTACTGATGAGTGTTTAACAACAAAACTGATTCGATATGATTTTAAAACACTCACAATAATGAAGTACTGGTTTGTCTCTCTAGTCCGAACAGATGGCGGGAAGCGGTTGGTGAAGCTGCCATCAGCGTCGAGCGCCGGGTTTGTGTTGCGCTTCCTGGAGCGAGTGTGTCGACACCTGCAGTGTGATAATCTGTTCAGCAGTCAACCGTTCAGTCCACACAACACCTATGACCGTGCTAAATCAGGTATATTTATGGGCTCAGACTGGCCACAAGAGTGTCTGGTATTCTGATGCTGTGAAGTGTCACTTTATTTTGTTTATGAATAATTAACTAAAAAATAATTTCTTCATTTACTCACCCTCAAGTTGCTTAAGTTGTTAGGCCAAATGTTAACTAATGTATTGTTGACTAAAACTAATAAAAATCATTCTCGTTTGAAGAGGAATATAAATATTAAATAAAATACAAGGTGAAAAACGAAATAAACTAAAATGAAAATATAAACTGAAAATATATCAATACAAGCCATTTCAAAATATTAATAAAATAAAATTTGCTAAATAAAATGAATTAAATAAGATTACAACACATTACAATTAAACTAATAAAAAATCTAAATATTAATAAATCCTATAATAGTATATAAATGATACAAAAAACTAATAAAACAAAAAAAGCAAATAATTTACTAAAACTAAAATAAATAATGAAAATAAGCTCATTTAAAATATTAATAAATACTATAATAGTATATAAATAGTACTAAAAACTAATAAAATGACAAACACAAAATTACTACAAAAAAAACTGAAAATATGCAAACAAAAACATAAAACTACTAAAACCAAATTAAAATTAAACTGAAAATAAAAACTAATACAAAATATGAATAAATACTATAATTGTATCAAAAGAATACTAGAAACAAATAAAAATGTCTAAAACATTAAAATGTAAATTAAAAAAATTAAAATTAAAATTAAAAGCTATGTAAATGTAATACTATAGAAATAATACTAAAAGTAAGAAAAATGACAAAGCACATAAAAATATTAAAATTTAAATTAAATCTAAAAAGATAAAAATATAAGCCAATTCAAAATATTAATAAATACTATAATAGTATATATTGTAAATAAAACTAAAAATGAATAAAATGACAAAAGCACATAAAATGACTAACACTAAAATGAAAACAGAAAATATTAATACTATACTATTAAACTGGTGTGTTAATAATACTAAAATAACACTGGTGACAATCTTCTAAACTCTTTTGTGTTGCACAGAAGTCAGTCATACAGATTTGGGAGGACAGTAGCGAGTACATGATTGAGTTTGATGTTATTTTTGTGTGTGTTTTGTTTAGTTAAAGAGGAGATGTTGTCAGACGGTCCGTCTCTGAACAGAGGTGTGAAGCGGATCTCCAGAGACTCTCCGCCGTACTGCGCTCCTCTCTCCCCGAAACTCCTGCACACAGACACACACCCATCAGAAGGTACAGCAAACGTTAACTTTTGAGATTACATGCTGCATTTATTTAAGTCGTTTATCTAATAGAACGGTTTTGTTCAGTGCGATTTCTAAAGGAATATGAAAAGAATTTCAGTCCCACTTTATTTCAGGTGGCCTTAACTACTATGTACTTACATCAAAAAATAAGTACAATGTACTTACTGTGTTCATATTGTATTGCAAAACACTTCTGCTGATATTGAGGTGGGATACAGGTGAGGTTAGGGACAGGTTTGGTGGTATGGGTAGGTTTAAGGGTGGGTTAAGGTGTAAGGGATGGGTCAACAGTGTAATTATAAATGTAATTACAGATATAATTACTTAATTTAAATGTAAGTACATAGTAGTTAAGACCACCTAATATAAAGAGGGACCAGAATTTCTATTGAATTATGAAGAGTTATGTGTGTGTGCGTGTGTGCGTTTGTGTACAGGTATATATGGTTTATGAGGACACAAATGTGTATAATGACATGGGTACTAC
>NW_015636842.1:15478-21204 GCF_001515625.1 Sinocyclocheilus rhinocerous
CAGAATGGATTACTGAAGGAGCAGCGCTTCATGGACTCCGCCTCTAATTCCATGACGCCCCGCCCACAGACCTTGAGAAGCACCTCAGAGTACCAATCAGCACCCAGCAGCCCGTATTACCATGGCAACGGCCCGCCTCTACGCAGACAGGCCTCCAACCCCCTCACACAGACACACAGACGAGTGGAGGGTGAGACGTCACTGAGATAATATCAGAGATTACATTCAGAATTTGAATTAGTCTTCATTTTACATTTTCTGTTTTCATTTTAATTTCAGTTAAAGTTTTAGTAATTTTGTTGTGTTTTTGTAATTTTTTAATGTCTGTAGTTTTATCAATTTATATTTTCAGTTTAGTAAATTAACTATGAAAATGAGAAATAAAGCTGAACTAAAATTTCAAAAAAGGTTTTTATGGGTTTTAGTTTTAGTTAACTATAATAAACCCATCGCAGACCCTTATAATTACAATCAAAAAATTATAAGTACATCAAACTCAATTTCAGAAGAGCAAGTCTTGTTTTTCACGTTACGACACCTTTAAGACCTTCCTCACATCTCCGTAACGCTCACATACACGTCTCAGAAAACCTGACAGAACCATCAAAGACTGACAGCAGAATGAAGAAAGCGCATTAGCATAATCACGTTAGCATCTCTCTCTCTTTCCAGCCGCCAGCTCTACCACGGGTCCCGAGACGGCGGCAGCGGCGGCGGACCTTCCCAGAATCCCCGGCAGGAGCCCGTCTTTCTGGTCCATAGAGGAAGTGATGCAGTTTGTGCGGGACGCAGACCCAACAGCGCTGGCTCCACACGCAGAGCTCTTCAGAAAACACGTCAGTGGCCTTCACGCTAGTGATGTTCAATTTGAACTAATCTTTAAAATGACCCGGTAACGACGAGTCGTCTCAGCGAGGGATTCGTTCAGTTCGTGTAGAAATGTTCAGTTCACTTCTCGAGTCTTGATTCGTTCGTTCTTTTGTCATGTGACGTGACAGCAGTATTGGATACAGAAATGAGTTAATAATTCCCAACCTTCCTTACGAACACGTACGGCTGTAACGGTATGAAAATTTGTGACTTAAAATTATCACGATTATCAGTATTATCACGGTATTGTTAAAATGTGTTGGAACACGTTTACAGTTATGTGATGCTTCTCTGGTCTCAAATTGTAGCTTTTTTATTTCTGTTTATACATTTGTAAATTTCTGTCATGATGGTTAGCATAATGTGGTAATAAAGAGGCTTTAAACTTTATCAGTATGATGAGGAAAGATCACTCTGATAAAGCAAAGATACCTGTATAATAACAGCATAGTTATTACAAATTTGTATTTGTTGTAAGATACTGAGCCGGGAAGCGGGCACGTGACAAAAGAACGAACAACTCGAACCCGAAGACTCGAGAGATGAACTTATCAATTCTGTTTCCGGTACAGACTGCATAGCTTTAGTTTATGGGGATGTGACGTGACAAAAGAACGAACGATACAGATCGGAAACTAACAGACTGCATCATCCGAAACAATGAATCAATCGTTTCTGTTTCTCATAATCTGGCCTTGGTTGCATTATAGGTTCATTGCATTAACAGTCTTATTCGAAACATCGCATTAGTAGACGTGTCGTGGAATTTGGCTATTAACATGTAACATTTTAATTATATTCTGCTGAAAAGAACGAAATGAACGAAATGACTCGGAAAAAGATTTGTTCATTTAGATGAACGAGAGATTCAAAGATCTGAGTCTGTAAAATGATCCGATCTTCCCATCTCTACTTCACGTGCTCTCTGCGCTTTTTCTCTGCCTGTAAATCAAGCGCAGCACGAGGGAGAGCGGGAACATGTATCATCTGTGTTTAGACTTGACCGGCGAGATTCACACACACACACAGACACACACACACACACTCTCAGACTCACAGCTGTGCCTGTGTTGAGGAGTAACTCATCCAACAGCGTTACTAAATCAACTCCTTTCTTTAGTGCTAGTATTAAAATAGTGTGAAAGTAATGCTGGTTTTATCGTGTGAAATCTCACATCTAGGTTATGGGTTCAATTCCCAGGGAATGCATCAAGTAATTAATAAAAATTTTTTTTTTTTAACTTTTTAAACAAATCGCATCTGCCAAATGCATAAACGCAAACACACACTCAGGCTTAAAAAATGAGCAATAAGCAAACACGCTCTTCTAAAATATTCTCTCGATTACATTATGTGTGGGGAGCCTAATTAATTTTAGCAAATATGTTTATTTCAGTAAATTAAATTATTTACTGACTCTTTTGTCAGTTAAATCGTTAAAATATTCTTTATTAATAAAATTTATATTATCAATAAATAATTAACATTAATTATGGATATTCATTAAATAATGTTTATTATATTAAATACATTTTAATATTTCTGCTGCATTCTCTTAATGTTTTTGTCATAGATATCAGGTAAATACTGCTCATATTTTTTGTTGTTTCAATTATGTAATCTGGTAGGTAGTGAATACATAAAAAAATTTTTTTATAAATGTATAATAATAAAATTAAACACTTTATTTACTATGAAATAATAAATACAATGCATTTTAAATTATTTACTTAAAATATATTTAATATTTATTTGCAGCTGACTGCATTTTTAAAAGGATAATGACTTATTTTGCAGTATGAATTATGAATAGCTTGTCACTATGTTTACAGTTTGGCGTTTATAAGGTTTTACTTGATATATTTAGTATGGATTTATGTGCATGCTAACTGAGATCCTCAGTTAAACCTTAATGTTTTTGTCATAAATACCATTATTTTTTAGTTGTTTAAATAATATGAACTGAAAGGTATTCAAAACATACATTTATTTAAATAAGTATGTAATATTACAATTATAAAGTTTATTTACTATAATAGTAAATACTAATACTAAATTTGAAAAAAATACATGTATTTTTAAATTATATATTTACTGCTGACTGGTTTTTAAAAGGCCAATTAGACTGTATTTTGCATTAAGTAGCTTGCACAGTAAAATAACAAGCAGAAAAGTAATCAAATTCATACCTGATTTGTTTTTTTATTGCATTTATTAACCCTCAATTATTTTGTGATTATCAGCTCTATGTTCAACTAAAACACACTAGCAGAAATATTGTAAAATTCAGTGCTGAGATGTCGAACTGTTATTGAACTAACAACAAGACAGTCTTCACCGCATCAATAAATGAATGCATGAATTAAAGGGAAATTTTGCCCAAAAATGGATCCATTTCTTCTCTGGAAAGAAGATACTTGGTCTATCATGATATTATATTATATCTCAGTGTTTTTGTCCATACAATGAAAGTCACTGGGGGTCCAATGTTGTTTAGACCACAACATTCTTCAAAAGAAAGAAAGAGAAAGATACAACGTGGTGAATAAATGATAACAGAATAATTTTTGGGTGTACTATCCCTTTAAATTTATCAGATGTGGGTCACCAATCGGAGACTATATATACTGTACTATATAATAACTAATATTATTAATAAACAAACAAACAAAAAGTCCTCAAACTTATTGAAAACAATTAAACTGTCAGTAATAAAAAAAAAGGAAAGGACAAATACATAGATACAAATGAAACAAACTGTGATTGAAGGGTTTTTAAGGCTAATGCAAGTCTAAAGTAGCTGTTCAATAAGAAGCCTACTATAGAAATGAATAATCAAATGTAAACAGCATAGTATTCACTGTAAGAATTAAACTTTCTTTGTTTCTTATTAAAGCTACAAAAGTCCTTGTGAGCAGAGCAGTGAGTGATTTTCTCTTTGTCTTTTGTTGTTTGATTAATATTAAGCACATAGTCGGCAGCAGGAAAATAGGCCGCTGTCACTTTAAGAGCCGCATGGATCCAATTTACTGTTACACATGTATTTTCATTCTCAACTCATTATGTTCATTTATTACGCAACCGTCGATGGTTTACGTGAATAATCACTAAGCGCCGCATTTTAACACATTTTTGCATGTATTTGACCATTTAGGCGCGCATCTTGAACTAAAAGTTGACTTTACATGTCCATGTTCTGTTCTGTCTCTGAGCGCATGCACAGAAATCCTCCTGAGAAACAGCGCAAGTTGTCTTTATCGCTTTTAAAAACATGAATAAATCTAATAAACTTTAATAAATCGATCGCGTCCCATTTTTCAAAAGTCGCGTTACATGATTTTACTGATTTGCGTGTGAAATTGGGCTTTTAAGGAGGAGCGAAAGCGCACCGTTAGAAAAGGGGGCGGAATGGGGCGCAATAATCGTTTTATCTCGATTGTTGTATTTTCATAATCGTTGGAGGTTATTTCGATTAATTGCACAGCCCTACTGCACATTTTGTTTTTAACTCTTTCCCCGCCAGCGTTTTTGAAAAAAGTTGCCAGCCACTGCCAAAGTTTTTGCTGATTTTCACTAAAATGTAATGGCCCCCAGAATATTTTGTTGTATGAATACCTGAACATGCAATACATCACAATAAAGATCAGAGCATCTGCTTTCAATTAAAAAAAATCTCTTTTATTCTAGCTTCAAGCATTGTTTTTTTTATCAACACTTGAATGTAGGTAGGTTTCATAAAAAAGCAACACTATGTTTCCATCCAAAGATGCGATTTAAACTTGTGTGCAAAGCTGGAATATCGCGTAAAACATTTGCGAATAAAGCACCATTTCCATTCAACAAGTCAAAGAGAACAAAATCGGCACTTCCCGATCAACCGGCGCTGTATATCACTAAGAAAAGTAGGAGAAGCCACTGTATATAACTTGTATAATGACTTGATAAATGCCTCAGAGCGAGCAGATGAAACAATAAATGCTGTCATTGCTTTCAGAGGTGGATGCTGCTGTTTGGGAACGCAGTCGTGTAAGACAATTATACAGAAATACTTTGACGACAGACTTTGCTCAGGCATTTCAGAATGACGAAAACAAAATTTTAGATGCTGTGCAGCGAGATCGGTCCGCTGATTAATCAGGTTATCCCGTCCCGTCGCGTTTGATACGCATGGTGGAATTTATTCGGTAAATGTGTTTCCATCATAGTTTATCACAGCTTCTGTCGAATCGCGATCTCGATTTATCGTGCAGCCCTAGTTTATGCGCATTTTTCCGGATGAAACGTTTATCCTACTCAATTGTGCGCATACGTTTTTAATGCGCATTTTTAGAATTTATACGCATCTTGGCGTTTCCATTCAGCGGTTTTTTTTTTATGTGATATTCCAAAATGCGCATAAAAATAGGTGGGTGGAAACAAAGCTATATTGAGAAAAAAGCTATTTTTTTTGTCAAATACTGCATCTGGACCATATTCAGTAATATTATCAAAGCAAAGATGCAGTAGATGGCTTCCATCAGCACTCCCAAATCTTGCACAGTCCTTTACCACTTTCTGGATTGACATTTCACTCTGTAACATTAAGCAGTTTTCATTTATATGCGGTTAGTGTTGATGATCGCATTATTTTTTCACATGCATACATATGAGATCGCTCGTTTTTGCGGCTTCCTGGTCGGTGTTTTTGATCGGCACATTCAAGACTCATTCAGGAGATGCCAGACGTTGATATGCCAGTCACGGGTCTATCATACCGAGAACTCTGCTCATGTGTTTGCATAATGATGCATTTAAAAGTTAATGACCAAACGTATCATTATAAAAGTTCACAATGTTGCTGCAGATGAAATATAACA
>NW_015636842.1:21313-38154 GCF_001515625.1 Sinocyclocheilus rhinocerous
GTATTCGTGTGTTTATTAGTCACGTTGAATTAATGAAAGCTGTTGAATCTTCTGTTTATTCAGCTGCAGCGATAGGCATTTTCTGGGTTTCTTCTGCGAGGCGTATTTGGAGTTTCAGCGCGAGAGCGCCCTCTGGCCTTTGGATGGAGATTTACTGCTGATCACAGAACCGTGCTTCACTGAAAGATACGCATGACAATCACAGCTTCTGTCGAATCGCGATCTCGATTTATCGTGCAGCCCTAGTTTATGCGCATTTTTCCGGATGAAACGTTTATCCTACTCAATTGTGCGCATACGTTTTTAATGCGCATTTTTAGAATTTATACGCATCTTGGCGTTTCCATTCAGCGGTTTTTTTTTTATGTGATATTCCAAAATGCGCATAAAAATAGGTGGGTGGAAACAAAGCTATATTGAGAAAAAAGCTATTTTTTTTGTCAAATACTGCATCTGGACCATATTCAGTAATATTATCAAAGCAAAGATGCAGTAGATGGCTTCCATCAGCACTCCCAAATCTTGCACAGTCCTTTACCACTTTCTGGATTGACATTTCACTCTGTAACATTAAGCAGTTTTCATTTATATGCGGTTAGTGTTGATGATCGCATTATTTTTTCACATGCATACATATGAGATCGCTCGTTTTTGCGGCTTCCTGGTCGGTGTTTTTGATCGGCACATTCAAGACTCATTCAGGAGATGCCAGACGTTGATATGCCAGTCACGGGTCTATCATACCGAGAACTCTGCTCATGTGTTTGCATAATGATGCATTTAAAAGTTAATGACCAAACGTATCATTATAAAAGTTCACAATGTTGCTGCAGATGAAATATAACACGCATAACATTAAATAAATTTTTTTTTATCAGGTTAGACATTGAGTGTTTTATCACTCAAACCCCTTTCTCTGCCTGTCAGTCGGTCTCGCATATCCGCCATGTTTGTAGTTTTTAAACACTTTTTATGCGTGTTTGAAGTTCTAATCGAATCCTCCTCCACCGCGCAATGTGTTGTGGGCAATATTAGCCGTTAGAGTGTGCATCGATCTGCACTTCGAATTTTAATCTCAAGTAGTAGACCATCTGGGAATCTTTGGCATAGCCTACTCTTTTCAGCATACATACTAATTCTATTTTCGATACTATTTGTGACCCTGGACCACAAAACCAGTCATACTGGTATTTTTGATAGGACAATATTTGGCCGAGATACAACTATTTGAAAATCTGGAATTTAAGGGTGCAAAAAAATCTAAATATTGAGAAAATCACCTTTAAAGTTGTCCAAATGAAGTTCTTAGCAATGCATATTACTAATCAAAAATTAAGTTTTGATATATTTATGGTAGGAAATTTACAAAATATCTTCATGGAACATGATTATCCTAATCCTAATTATCCTTTACTTAATATCCTAATGATTTTTGGCATAAAAGAAAAATCGATCATTTTGACCCATACAATGTATTTTTGGCTATTGCTACAAATATACCCCAGCGACTTAAGACTGCTTTTGTGCTCCAGGGTCACATTTAGGACAAATAGTATGCGAATTGGGATGCAGCAACCGTCTCATGAATAACGGAAAACTCTGTGTTTGGCGGGGAAAGAGTTAACCATGGTAAAACTCTGTCTGCAGGAGATCGACGGTAAAGCTCTGATGTTACTGAGGAGCGACATGGTGATGAAGTACATGGGTCTGAAACTCGGACCGGCGCTCAAACTCTGCCACCACATTGAGAGACTCAAGCAGGGCAAGCAGTGAAGCACACGGACAGAAACCTCACCTCCACATCGACACGCTGCTCCAGACGGGGCTGATGGGAAACCGCCGTGTGCTGCTCTCCATAAACACACACACCTGGACGCTCATCTGCAGCCAGAGCACACTCTGAGGAACACTAGTGCCGCTCTCTGGGAGCGAACGGGAGCGAAGGTGCGTTTGGATGGGTCTTACCTCCTGCCATCTCGTCTCCACAAAGATGCAGACGCTTTACGGGCCGAGTAGCTCACCGATAGTGCTGTTTTTTGAGTCTGATGTTGGCTATTTATCGCTCTACCTCCCTGTGACGTCATACTAGTCCACAGGTGTTTCTGGAATCACTTACAGCCACTGAAAACCTGCTTTTTAGTTGCGTTTAATTTGTGTATTTAGTTCAAACAAAACACATCATGTTTCGTAACCTCAAAGGAAAAGTTCGGCCAATCGTCATTATTTACGGTCCAAACCCGTACTACTTTGTTTATTCCGTCGAACACAAAAAGAGACGTTTTGTAGAATGTTCACGCTGCTCGTTTTCATGCAATTCTGCTACATTGGCGAAATTATTTTTGACCAAACAGACCCTTTAAACTGCTTGTTTTTGTTTGGTTGGAGATTAGATTTAAGAGCGTTCACAAGTAAATCTTCAATGTTTTCGCTCCAAACATCTATTTCAAAACATCAAAACAATATTAATAGCATATTGTGAACCAGTTTGGCACATATTGATTTTAGTAAATCACATCAGAACAATCAAAACAAAACAAAAAAAACCCATTTAGGCCTAAAATTGGCATTTATGTATTTGAATTGTATATAAAATTTCCATCCTTATGTATTACACAGTTTTAACATTAAAATAATAATAATAAACAATGCAATTTATATTTGTCAGTCATGCGTAAATTAAAAACAGGACAGATTCTTGCACTCAAAATCATTGCATGGTTATATTTGATTAAGTATTTTCAAAATGCATTTATTCAAATCGCTTAGAATCAGCATAAATTGTTAATTGTGAAAACAATTACATTTATTCAGTTTAAAAGTATAAACAAGGTTAAATATGACTAGGAGTGGAACAAGCGATACTCAATTAGTTAAAATGTATGAGATCAAAATTATTTGGGTGTGTATATATATATATATATATAAAATATATAAAGCTGGTTATTGTGTATTCAATTTATTAGTACTATTACAGAAATCTGACCCGTTTCATTTATGTATGACTGACAAATATACATCACATTGTTTATGAATGTTAAAACTGTGAATTCTAAACTTTTATATGCAATTTAAATACATAAATCTTAAATTTAAGCCTAAATAGTAATGAAATACTGTAGGTTTAATCTTTATCAGTGAAACGCCCTTCTGCTTTGAAAAACCTCAATATCCGAGTTTCATTATGTCGTATATCTAATATAATTTTCCCGTACGCTGTGTATTTTCTCTTTCGACTCCGAGTTTAGTCTCGAGTTTCACGAGTGTGGATGTTCCGGAGCGTTCCGAGGAGATAACGCTGTTTGAGTTGGCCTCGGTTTTGTTACAGAAACTCGTCGAGCTCTTATCTGGGGAATGTTTAAATTGACTTGTGTTACGAAGTGTTGCGAAGCCAGGGTTAGACGTTAACCTGACACCTACAGCAGCCGCAGAGCAGTATTCAAGAGACCGAAACGCAGCATGTGATGGAGAAATGTACGAGTTTGCCACTCGAGGATAGGGAAGTCGTCAAAACCGGTTCATTTCAATGAAGCGTCGCTGTAGAAGCCTCATTAGAAATATCACTAAAACAGTGGGAATGTGATGTAATGTGAACGCCGGCGTGTTTTCCTCCGGCTTTATCTCGAAGTTTATGTTGATATTTGATCATTTTCATCGATAGATCAGACGTCAATGGCGTATTATGGGTTTAACCATAAAACTCAGCAACAAGAATGTACAATTTTGTAGAGAATAAATATTTTAAGCTAAACACGTTGTATATGGAGGTGGGAAGCGTGACGATACGTTACGGGGGGTTGTTAATTTGGGATTCGTTGTTTAATATACCTTGTACTGCCTTCCAGCGCTTTTTACCGGGAGGAGACGTCCATTTTAAATAGCTATGTTCAAATTGCCTTGCTTTACTTTAAAACTTCTCAGGTTTTTTCCCATCTTTTGTAACGTAGCATTTCAAGTTAGTCGTGAATGTGATCGTTTCGACTTTTCAGTTCCTTTGTCGAACTTTTTTGAAAAAAAAAATCACATGTATTCGTAATGTTGTGCCATATAGATTCATCAAATGATTGAATATCAATACTTGTTATGAAAAAAAAAAACACACACACACACACACTCTTCAATCTTGATACCAGAGACGTTTTTAATCATGAAATTTTTAAAGCGAATGCATTCGTCACGTACACATTTTCAACGATACAAATAATAAATAAATAATTTAAAACATCACCAGACTCTGTTTCATTCTTTTACCCATTCAGTTGTTTACAAAAGCTCTTCATGTTAAAACAAACAGACATTCAATACTTAAAATCTCAGTACCTATAAAAGAGTTAGAGGGTCGTCTGACACAAATGAATTCACATCATAGAAACGCTCATGGTTTATTCTGATCTGAGAAGAGTGAGAATATACTGTATCACATGCTGGAAAATGATTTTTTTCCCAATGCAAAATTTGACTTTCTTCCGAACATTCTTAAATTAAGATGCATTTAATTGTTTTCTGAAAAAGTTATCAAAATTTAGTGACTCTTTGCTTAAACCAAGAAAAAAAACATCTACTAATGGGTTAATAAAAATAGACTTATTTAAAAGGAGAACAAGTTTATTTTTCTTACTCCATTGGCAGATCACTTGTTTCTTGTTTTAAGCACAAAGTCACTATATATATATATCTTCTCCACTGAATACATCTTGATTTAAGAATGTTTAGATATTTGTACGGGAAAACAAGACAAAAACTGAGGAAGGACATTGTTGCAAGGCTTTAGAGTCTAAAAACACATTTCAGTGCTGACATAAAAAAAACAAGTAAAATTGCACAGCAGTTCATCAGATGTAACTATAAAACCCAATGCTTGAGTGTAGTCTGAAAATGGAGGAAATCTGTCAAGCTGATAGTTTGAGAAAGTTCATAGAGTTCTACATGAAAACCTTTCCTGGCTCAATATGAACTATAAAAGACGCCTTCCTGATTTTCCTTCTGCAAGAATTCCATTAAGCAAACACGCAAACACGAGACGGCACATTTCATACTGATATGTCAAATAAATCCTGCCTTGCTTTCATCTTTCTTTCTGTGGACACTACTGATGGTGTGTCTAGAAGCTCATTTTGATTCTGTTGAAAGTGGAATGAAGGACAAGTCACTTCGCATCTGAGCCACTGCACCATATTGGTACTGACTTAGTAAAAACAAAAAATTACGTTACACAGAATCTTCATGTGTGACCAAATGAGACTCCTGTTGGTTTGGCTGTGGAGATGATCTTACAGTTGGGTGAACTTGCATGAAGTACAAAATATAACACCTTATACAGAATAAAATTAGATTTACTGAGTTTACTCCTGTTGTTTAAAAGGAGATTTGGGGTCAAGTTTACAAAAATGACCAAGAACATGCCAGCAAGTCATACTGCACTCAAAGATCTACAATAAATTAGATTTTGCTTTAAGAAAATGAATAGAATTCAGTCCAATCAGAATTTTTTTGCATTGTGATATTTTATCATAAACACCATTTTCCATCCAAATTCTCATTATTATAAATGCACAAAAAAGTACAAATTAAAATTGTAAAGGATTTTTACATTGTGACAGTATTTTACCTTTAATGCTGCTCTAAATTGAACAAAAATATATTACAGTAATTGTGTGGTCAACTAAATACAGTAACTGATAATTGAGAAATATATATATATAATATATGAATATATATAAATATAATTTCTTATTATGATGGAAAATGGTGTTTATGATATAATGAGAGTAGTCATGAAAATGTCAAAATGTGAAAAATCTTCAATAAAATGGGTTTTATATATGCGCTTATGGGGCTAATTTGGCTGATTCAGTGTTGAGTTTGTGATGTGGGGTCTGTCAGCTGTAGCACGGTTTTAATAAGTTGATTACTAAACTGGGATAATCAGTAGGTTAATGAGAGGGTGGAAACCTGTGGTTCAATACACGCCCTCATGCTATCAATCAAACCACCAGCCACATGAAAGCAACAAAATCACAGATTTTGTGCCATAAAGCAGCATTCATAATCCACATTAAAATTCTTAATGAATGGTTTAAAGTTAAAAAAAAGTGGCACTTAATTTTATCCATTAAAAATGTATTTGATCAAGCAGGGGAATGAGGCCAGACCTAAAGGGGAGTTTGCAATGGATTGTAAAAATCACCAGCACACACTTTTGAAGAGGTGTTTTGACTGGGACTGAAGGTCAAGTTCACCCTCGAGCATCTCCACATATTCAAATGGTAACTCTTCTAATTCTATCATTATTGCCGTAACCTTTTATCCTGTAATGTTACTTGGCATTACATTTTCTGCATTATCTATTAGCAAGACTGCAACAGTAGCTTAAAACATCGACTAAATAGCCTTAATATTAGCCAATTGCTTGTGCAACTTTGCTGACATCACCCAAGTTCTTCATTTTCATCAAAGATTTTTTTTAAAAACACAAGAATAACATACACCAATGAATTTTGCACAACATGTATAAAGAAAACCAGGCTCACCCGAGAAGGAAAACTGATCTTAATGCTTGCTGAGGGATAGATGTTTAATTTTGAACTCTTCACGTCCATTGTCGGCAATTCACCATCTAAAACACTGAAGGTATATTAGGATCATTCAAATCTGTACACTGTTGCAAGGGAAACTCTCCTTGTGTGTTCACACAGCTGGCTGACTATAACCTAAAAAAATGACTCAGAGTTGAACCCACGGCCATAAAAACAGCATTAATAAGCCATTTCACTCAGATTTGTTGTCGTTAGGGACGAACCCCCAATGATTATTTCGTTTTAATTTAGTTTGGGGCGGGTGAAGGGAGGCTTTTTGCCCCCCAAAGGGAGGATGATGAAAACTATGCTTTGTTGCTACTGACAACCATTTCCTCCAATCATCAGACTTAATGAAACCGAGATCTGGGCTTTGCCAAGTCATTATCAGGCTGCCATGCTAACTGCTTCTTCAAAGAGGATGCTCCGCTCCAATGCCCCACTGATTAATACAGTGATTAGGGAAGCAAAAGGTCACGGTTCCCTTCTACAGTTCATTAGGACCAAAAATGCGAAATGTCTTGCACTCCAAGTGTAAACAGCGAGAGGAGAGCAAGAATTCATCATATTAGCGAGAGGAGAATTTGTCAGGGCTACACGTTGCGTTTCTCACTGACAGCTGGCCAGGTTTCAAAACAGATCTCATGCATATTAATGACAATGCAGATTACGCATGATGAATCATTCATGAGGATGTGTGACCGAAATCAAAATGCATAGGAAGGGAGTCGATTCTGGCGTTAATGCTAAAAAATATCAGTAGTAGTGCAGTTTAGGCAATTCAGATTGGTTCTTTTATACTTGGAGCATTTTCCTGTCGACTTCGTCTGATTGCTTTATAATGAATGGATCAAATGCCAACCGTCAGACCAGAGGCGGCCAGCATCAGTCTAAATCATTTGAACAGCTTGGAGAACAAGCTTTAGGCTTTATTTCTGCCAGGAATGCATTTTTCATCATCATACCCTGGGTTAAATTTCTCAGACCAGCTTTTTTCAAAGTAGTTATTTACCTAGCTACACCTCAGTAGCTGTTTCATTGCTCATGTCCTTGGTTTTCCCTTCTCACTCTCACTCTCAAGAGAGCATGTGTTATTTTCTGGGCAGAAACGCCGCCAGTCGCTGCTTCTTTATGGGCAGTATATGAATCTCCTGGGAGCTTACTTTCTTCAGTTTGATGCCTCTGTTTTTAGAGATCTTTTTGAGCGGGTCACTGGATTCTCCTCGCTGATCCCCTGGGACCCTGGGAAGTGCGGCGAAGCCCCCTTGACTGGCATCACGTTTGATGGAAAAGTTCTTTGTAGAAACGCCTGATAATCCTTTTAGCTTGCTGCAGAAAATGGCAGGCATGGCGTCTTTGACCGACACGATGACTTTGGCAGTCTGCGACGTGCTGACGATCTCGATGTTGCCGCTTCTGGTGAGCGCAGAGTCATGTAGCGCCCCAGCCACTGTGCTACCGTGACCGCTATCTACCACCCACTTGTGCTGTCTGCTGAACTCTAGAGATGCTAAACCACTTAGCAGCTTGGTGTCTAGCTTCGGCGTGCAGTCTACTGGCCGGAGAACCCCAAGAGCCAAAGCCCCACTGCTAACATTGTCCCCCAGGTGGCACATCCTCTCCCGCTCCGGGGCCAATGGCCCATATGTGCTACAAGTCTGGATGCATGTCTTTCTTATACTAGGTATAGACAAATCAAGGACACTGTCTTGCTGAAATGGCTGGATCCCTTGTGGCACATCAACATGGATTGAAGGATGAGGTGCCCTTATGGATAAATCTAGCACTTCTCCGTCTGTCACTACAGGGGACGAGCAAGAGCGAAGAGACTGTTGGACTACTGCCATTTCCTTGCTGGTAAATGTCAAATGAGGGGAGATGTCACTAGGTGAAGTCTGTGTGCTTTTGCTTGAAGTACAAGCCGGTTTAGGGACATCTACCTCTACCTTGGAGTCCTTGCAAGTGGAGACCGGGACTGGGATTGGCACTGGGATTGGAAGAGGCATTGGAAGTGGGATCACAACAGGATAGGGGACAAGCAAGGTGGCTGGAGGCACCAGAGGGGCTAGTGGAGAGCTGTAGGGGTGCGAGAGAGGCAGAGGAGGAAAGAACGCAGAGGCAAGGTCAACTTGCGGGGAAGACGCTGGGTGGCAAGTGGGAGAAGAGTTGCCTTGGCCAGGGAAGAGGTCCTGCAGGATGGCTGCAAAGTTAGGGTTCTGAAGAAGAGTCAGTAGACTAGTATCCAACACTGGACTTGTGCCTTTCTGGTCCAGGACTGGAGGTGCTCCAAGAGCAAGAGAAGGGTTCTGGCACAGGATGCTGTTCTGCAGCGGCAGGGCAGGACAAGTTGCCATTTGTTGAAGCAATTGATGATTCAAATGTTGGAGGACTTGTTGTTCCAAGACCAGAGGTAGGGACACAGGACCCTGACTAGTCATCAGGTACGAAGTGGCCCCTGATTGTCCGACTTGAGGGGCAGCTGGTCCAGCAAGGATTGGCAATACTACTGGACTCTCCCCTAAGCAGATTGGCTGGAGCACAGTTGTAGCAACCTTCAGGGCAACACCGTTGGGAGACTCAGCAGCCGGGGTCACCACCGGGGTGGCTTGTATCGTTAGCAGGGGCGACAGGGATCGCTTTGTGATGGTTGGAGAGCTGACATTCCATGTCTCGGGTGAAATAATTGGAGTGGTCTCCCCTTCCAGTTTCCCAACTGCATCAGTGGCGGCGGATCCACCATTGCAGACCTCTTCCTCAGGGTTTGCCATGTCTACGGCTACAGAATCTTTGTACGGCTCTTCCATCGTGTCTTGATTATGTAAATCTCTTTCAGGTGCTGCAAGTAGAGGATATCATGGTTTTCTTCAGCACAAACTCTAGAATCAAATGGGAGAAGTGGATTAGTAGTTGGCAACAACTGTGTCGATGTAAACCACAATACTCAACATAGTAATTGTTGGTAAACCTTCATAATCTGTTAAATCCTTACCTGTCCTCTATAACTTAATACCCAAAGCTAACAAGGGACCAAGGAGGCATTGTTTCCTTTCCTGCTAAAAGTTCAACCATCTGTTTTTGTCCACCAAGAGCTGTAAGCTTTTAGAATGACGTCATGACACGAGAGTGGATTCGCAGACACAAACACAGAATTATGGGAGACACCAGAAGAGAGTTTACAAAGACTGGGAGCCTTTCTCACAGACAGACTGCTTCGCTGGCTTGGGAGGGGAGGAAAGAGAGCACGGGGGAGGATTTGATGAAATTACGTCACACAGTGCCTGGGTTTATTTGTTTATGAGCCAGCGTTAGTGTGGAGTTTATTACACAAAATGCTGCCAAGACTATGAAGTGAACCTCCCTCTGGCAAACACACAGCGAGTGAAAGAACGCCAGAGAGACAGAAAGGAGGAAAAAGAGAGTACCTTGAAGAAGAGAGAAATGGGAAGAAATAAAAAGAGCAAGGGAGGGAGAGAAAAGCCAAAAACGGGAGGGAAAAAAGATCAGGGGATGCAGAAATGGGTGCAGTCTTTCAAAAAAACAGCTTTCAAAGCAGCAGATTTTCAGTCTGCGTTAAGTACCCATTAAACATTGCAATGTTTTTTTGCAAACAGGATGACCTGAACATGTGCACCAACCACAAACAACACTAAAACCAACTTTTGCATTTCTGTTTTCACTACCAAAAACATTATCAACAATTTTATCTGCAACATTTCCAAAAGCATAGCAGCAGAAAAAATTATACATTTTCTCCGTCAGTAAATCATACCAAAAACTAAATGTAATGCTGACAAAGGTTGGAGGGCAGGCTCATGCTAGCACAGCGAGAACTGCCTTATCTGTATTTTTTCAGGCAAGCTGCAAAACAAAAGAAAGCTGCCAGCTGATTTAGGACCAAATTGTGTCCCAGGGTGAATTTCAGAACCACTTCTAAAGCACTGAATTTCCATTCCCGTACTGACGGAAGAACAGTGGAAAAAGTCAGATAAGGAAGCAGACGGCCTTGACACATCTGCTCCTCTCTGATTACTCGGTGACAGTGTTTCTCACCAACCCTAAATCAACCCTCAATCGATGAGTGCTGCGGTTTAGAAACACTGATCCAAGATCAGACCTCTCCAAGAAGTCACACGTGACTTCTAAACTGCCTTGCAGATTTGTTTAGTTTTTTTTGTCTCAAATTATATTGTAAAGCATATTCTGTGCAAATTTGTGAATTTGCTGACATTCCAAGCAGGTAAATAAATTCACTGTTTGCACATTTACATGCAAAATTAACTCTCCGCTCTCCTGCTTTATCACCTTTAGTGTCCTTGCTGCAGCCCTGTGTTGAGTAGCATCACATGTGTGAGGTGCATTTTTCCCCCATCAGTCTTTGCACAAACATGTCTTTAATTTAAAATTAGTCTTAGTCTCCGCATTCTCTATGCCAAAGACGCTGAGTGATGTAACTTGGCTGGAAATGGCGCGTTTGTTGAAGTCTTTGGAAAACAAACACATGCTTCAAATGCTACCCAATTACAATCTATGAGAGGAACAGCCAAAAACTTGGAAATAAATCCTGAGCGGGGATAAAAGTCGATAAATTACAATCTAGCATTGGAAAGCCAACAAGGTGGGTCGCCAAACCCTCTGTATGATTTGTTTCTGAGATACTGCATTCCAGATGGGCTTTCTGTGGGCTGACGGATTCCTGCCGTGTGAGACAGTTAATGCAAACAGCATTACAGAAGCACGAGCGTGTGTGTTCACAGCAGCATATATATATATATAAACACTGTATAAGACCAATGTAACTGGTGCTTTGGTTTGCTGCTGACAAACAGAGCTGGGTCCGTTACTAATTACAGATTACATAATGAAAACTGTAATTAGTAACGTAGATTACTTTTAGATTACTTTATCAAACTTGTTTTAAACTCACCATAAATGCACCACATTGATATGTATTATATGAAGAAACATTAATAAACATGAAAAAAGTCTTTCAGGTTTGAAATATTTTTGCCCAATCAACCATTACTGAAGGTCAGCGGATATGATGACATGGTGTTTCTCAGCCATAAATCACCAGTGTTTTAGCAATTATTTGTTTCATACATTGCAAATGTATTTACACAACATTCGTGAATATAGGCTAAATGGTATGAGGATTTTTTAGAAAGGAAAATTTAAAAGAGAAAAACGAATTAGGGAGAATCAATAAATTATGAATGATTTACTGCCATTGGGTGAATATGTAATCATGTAATCCCAAGAAAAGTAACTGTAATCTGATTATTAAAATGTAATATAATCTAATTGCAAGTGCTTAATGTTTGGGATCTGATTACATAATCCAGATGACATGTAATCAGTTACTACCCAGCTCTGCCGACAATGAATATACTTTATATTTTCACAACTGTCATCCAATACTAGAGTACGGGTTACTTACTGGCTTGATACGATAACATGGCTTCATCTAGACGAATCTATCATGGATTTGTCTTCATCTATGTTCGTCTATCAGCGTGTGAGACAGTTAATGCAAACAGCATTACAGAAGCACGAGCGTGTGTGTTCACAGCAGCAGGTGAGATCGGTTAGATCTCAACACTAAATCAGAGCTAAAAACGTTACAGATAAAAGAACCACCAAACACACCATCTGCTGTTGCTGCGTCTTAAAGGTTATGCAACAATAAAATGTAGAAAAAATGTTCTCATGTGACTGATTCACTTTGCCAAGCCATTAGAGCCATTAGAGCTAAATTATCTAATTATATAATTAATTATCTTAAGAAATGTCTAGGTCAAACTTCACCCTAAAATCAAAATTATTCTGGATAAAGAATATTACCTTATACACATTAATATCTGAAATATAACTTCTGATTTTTTTTTCTGGATATATCATACCCAAGAAGAATATTTTAGAATATGACTAACTTTATCTGTCACTACAAAAGCATGTGGCTGGCAAACAAAAATGCAAAAAAAGACAGAAGCAGATGTGAAACTTCCAATTGCAATGATAGTGTTTACTGGAGGTGTTTCATACAGATAAAATGAAGTGAATTTTGAGCTTTGATGCCGGTATGAGCTGGAATGTGATGATTAACACTGTCTAGACGGGAAGCATCAAATGCTCACTAACATGGACAAATCTGCTATGAGCTTGAGGTTAGATTTCGGCAATACTGAAATAAAACTAAAATCCTACTTGGAAATTCACTGTTATAAAACTCGCTTTAAATGAGTTATTTCAGTAAAGCAAAATAATATTACAGCAACAGAGCACAACAGTTGCAAAAATTCCATTATTAAAAGATTCTGAAAAATCCCATTTTCTCCATAATGGAATTGATTTTGATCTTATAAACAGACCTACTGTGATCTTGAGCTTGTTGATCATTCGTACATACATTTACATGACATTAGCCCACATTATTTTAGCTTATTTTTTAAAAATAGTGTTTAACAGCGGAATTCCTGGTGGAAAAATTACATTACACTTGATTTGAAAGACAACCTGGTTATGATGCATATATATATATATATATATATACAGTGCTGTGAAAAACCTGACCCTACGTGAAAAAGTAATTGCCCCCTAAATCTAATAACTGGTTGTGCCACCCTTTACGGCAACAACTGCAATCAAGCGTTTGTGATAACTGGCAATGAGTCGTTCACATCGCTGTGGAGGAATTTTGGCCCACTCTTCTTTGCAGAATTGTTTTAATTCAGTTTTTTGTACCTGCCACTCCAATAAACACTGCACTTGAAATGATTGAGACATCATTTAAGTCTTCCTATGCTCTAAAAATACTTTTATAAAATATGTTTGTATGCATAATGAGCATATTTTGCAATAAATGTAATAAAATATATTAACATCTTGAAATTAATCATTTTATATTAATCTTTTGTTTTTAATTCAATTGTCATTTGCAATGCTTCATGGGATTAAAGCAGTTGTCTTTTTGTCCTATTTTCAAATGATTATTTGCTTTAAAATCAAAGTTTGTAATGCAGCTGGTTGCACTTTCTTTGCGAATTAGTATAAAATGTTAAATTACAGAAAATGTTACACTCTATTTTTTCTACTTAATTTTACGTTTAATTCAATGTTAATGTGTTACTCAGGGTTGCCAGGTCTTCGAAACAAAACCAGCTTAATCATGTTTTTTCCATGGTTTTGCTCTTCTTCGGGGGTCCGTTCTATCAAAATTGTTTTCCGGTGGGTGAGGGGAGATCACTAAATACAACCCGCGGCAACAGTCTTAAAAGCAGCCCAATTCTGTGGAAATCTGCAGACTTGGCAACGCTGGTGTTACTTGTCGTTTCTTAGTAAATATTTGTGAAATCTACTAGCAATTTATGAGTAAAATGATTTCATTCAAACTACATCCATTTTTTTAGTGTGGTTTGGATCAAGGCTTATAACTTTTAAATTAATGCTTTAAAAAGAAATTTTGGGAAAGATCTTCCTAAACCAACGCAGCTGAAAAAGCAGGCAACACTAACTTACTCTATTATAATAGTGATGCTTGTCTAAGCATTTAGATTAACCCTTTGAAAGCCAAACCCTTTCTCTACTGGATACACACTGGTCTCCCGTGATGGTCTTCAGTGGTGTCTTCCCGTAATAAAATAGCATCCATGTGCAACGTGGTCAGCCGTCTCATGCCTGAGGACAGAGACTTCTAAGGGATTTATGGGTTGGGAAGCATTCAGGGAGGCTGAAATCAGCCTGGGAAGAAGAATGCGGGCAGAATTGCCTCTGGGTACCTCTTATATTGCAGACCTACAGCACATATGGTACATCCAACACCCTCAAACACACACACACACACACATACACACAGAGAAGACGGTCTAATAAGAGCAGTGTGTGTGTGCAGTGCGCTCTCTTAATGCCCACTGACAGTCATCTCTGTACAAAGTCTCCTCTCATTTAAAGCCAATAGAAGCGGTGTGGAATCTCCTGACAGCTGTATCTAGGATTCAGAGTCATGGATGGGTCTGAATTAAAATGCTTTTTAAAATCTGCAACAGTTCAAGGTGCCAACAGGATGCGAAGCAGATATAACAGCTAAGCAACATGGAAACTGTAGTGCTTTAAAGCACACACACAAACACAGAATTTAATTAAATGGTGTTTACAGAAGCAGGTACATCCAACACCCTCAAACACACACACACACACATACACACAGAGAAGACGGTCTAATAAGAGCAGTGTGTGTTTGCAGTGCGCTCTCTTAATGCCCACTGACAGTCATCTCTGTACAAAGTCTCCTCTCATTTAAAGCCAATAGAAGCGGTGTGGAATCTCCTGACAGCTGTATCTAGGATTCAGAGTCATGGATGGGTCTGAATTAAAATGCTTTTTAAAATCTGCAACAGTTCAAGGTGCCAACAGGATGCGAAGCAGATATAACAGCTAAGCAACATGGAAACTGTAGTGCTTTAAAGCACACACACAAACACAGAATTTAATTAAATGGTGTTTACAGAAGCACCTGACCCCGGGTCAGCTATTCTGAGCATGCATTACAGCAACAAAGCTTTTCTGCATCATGTAATGCTGTTTTTCTCCTCTGTACTGACATTATGTACGAGTGGAACATATTCCGTTGTTTTACTACTTGATACTAATAGGCCAAGTGGAGATAAAAGTAGAATTTTGTTTGTTTGTTTTTGAGAGTGTCTAGTGTTGTGGATGGTTGTCAGGGCATTGCTATGCAGTTGCTAAGGTGTTCTGAGTAGTTGATCACTGGCCCTCGTGGAAAAAAAAGTCATATTATATGTATATACATATACATGTGCATTATATATTTACATTAACTTAAAATATCAAAATTATTTTAAAATCGGACTGATCCATGATGAGATCCATGATAATCCTGGATAAGGCTGTTGGTAGATTTTGGTGTGTGTGTGTGTGTGTATATATTATATAACCTCAGATTTAATAATTATCAGTTTGTCTCCTAAAGAGTAAATTAAATTAAATCTAAAATTACATAAATGTATGTGTAAATTTACATAAAAATACATCAAATGAATAATAATTGAGTCATATTAAAATATCTAAATATCTAAATACATAATGTAATTTATGTAAGTAATATGTATTAATAAAATTATACCTGAACCGTTTATTATTATTATTATAATTATTATAATTATTATTATTGTGTGCCATTTTCAAAAATGTGCCGTGCTTTGTTGATTGGTTAATTGTTAGCTTAGCAAACTATACATCATCTATGTAGGCAGCAGGGAAGACCATTTTGGGTTTTAAAACAAACAGCGTCAAAACAGTTTCCAATGTCTACTATTTGAATCTAGAAGCAGACACTGTAATGGTTCTCAGGTGATAACTGGACCTACAGCGCCTGCTGGTTCTGCCCACTTCAGGGTCAGCGCCGGGCCCGGAGCACAGCTGCACGCATGGATCTTATCAGGCCATGAATGGTGCATTTGTGCATCCGCACAGGACGGCCGAGCATGGCCCGAGACCGCCAGACGCGGGAGCAAGATTGCAGAGACGACAGGGGGCGGGGTGTACAAAGACTGTCTATCCACACACACACACACACACACAAGCCAACAGTCGTATAGATGATGGTTCTCTGAAGGCTGAGCTCACTGGAGATGTGTTGTCAAAACATCACACACACACATACACACACACACACACACACACACACTGATAAGGAAGGATTATGGCAACAACAAAGATTTTTCAGTATCCCCATCACTGAACACCATTAAACTCCAGAAGACAACAGAATCACCTCTAAACACAACTTCTGGGGTGTTGTGGGTGGTAGAGCGTTGGTTGGCAGTTGCTATATTCTTCTGATTTGCTAAGGTGTTTCATGGGTTTTAACTGCGTTGCTATGTTCTTCTGGGTCTCTAAGTGTTGCATTGCTATGCAGTTGCTAAGGTGTTCTGAGTAGTTGATCACTGGCCCTCGTGGAAAAAAAAGTCATATTATATGTATATACATATACATGTGCATTATATATTTACATTAACTTAAAATATCAAAATTATTTTAAAATCGGACTGATCCATGATGAGATCCATGATAATCCTGGATAAGGCTGTTGGTAGATTTTGGAACTATTGCATTTGGAAATTATTTAATCATTTATTGAGACAAACAAATATTAATTACATACAAATATAGCTAAATATTTAAATATACTTGGTAAAAATAAAGATATATTTTTTATATTATACTATACTATATTTTATATATATATATATA
>NW_015636842.1:38207-48160 GCF_001515625.1 Sinocyclocheilus rhinocerous
ACACACACACACACACACACACACTGATAAGGAAGGATTATGGCAACAAAGATTTTTCAGTATCCCCATCACTGAACACCATTAAACTCCAGAAGACAACAGAATCACCTCTAAACACAACTTCTGGGGTGTTGTGGGTGGTAGAGCGTTGCTACGCAGTTGCTATATTCTTCTGATTTGCTAAGGTGTTTCATGGGTTTTAACTGCGTTGCTATGTTCTTCTGGGTCTCTAAGTGTTTTAAATGCATCGCTATGTTCTGCTAAGTTGCTAAGGTGTTTAGAGTGTTTTAAGTGCGTCTCTATGTTGTTCTGGGTTGCTAAGGTTTTCCGAGTGTTCTAAGTGCGTCTCTATGCTCTTGCTACATTTTTCTGGGTTACTAAGGTGTTCTGAGTGTTTTAATTGTGTTGCTATGTTATTCTGGGTTGCTAAGGTGTTCTGAGTGTTTTAAGTGTGTTGCTATGCTGTTGCTATTTTCTTTTGGGTTGCTAAGGTGTTCTGAGGGTTTTAAGTGTATTGCTATGTTCTTCTGGGTTACTAAGGTGTTATGAGTGTTTTAAGTGTGTTGCTATGCTGTTGCTATGTTCTTTTGGGTTGCTAAGGTGTTTTGAGTGTTTTAAGTGTGTTGCTACGCTGTTGCTGTTTTCTTCTGGGTTGCTAAGGTGTTCCGAGTGTTTTAAGTGCATTGCTATGCTATTCTGAGTTGCTAAGGTGTTCTGAGCATTTTAAGTGCATCGCTATGTTCTTCTGGGTTGCTAAGGTATTACGACTGTTTTAAGTGTGTTGCTATGCTGTTTCTACATTCTTCTGGGTTACTAAGGTGTTCCGACTGTTTTAAGACTGTCAATATGTTCCTCCTAGGTTGCTAAGGTTTTGCGAGTGTTTTAAGTATGTTGCCTTTCCTTTATGGATACTAAGATGTTGAGTGTTTTTACCATGTTACTATGTAACTGTAAATATGTTTTGAGTGGTTGCTAGGGGCATTGTTATGTGGTTGCTAGGGTATTCTGAGTGGTTTTCAGCATGCTGCTATGTGATTGCTAGGCTGTTGTAGTGGTTGCGGGTTGTTGTAAGGCATTGCTATCTGGCCGCTAAGTGGTTGGTAACATCATCTAGGTGGTTTTCTAAGGCTTTACTATATGGATACTATGATATTCAGAGTGATTCTACCATGTGACTGCAATGGTGTTTTTGGTGGTATTGTAGCTGGTTGCTAGGGTTTTCTAGGTAGCTACACAGGCGTTGCTATGCAGTTGCTATGCTATGCAGTCACCTTAGCGTGTTGCTATGTGATTTAATGGGTGCTAGGGTATTCTGTACAGTTTTTATTATGGCATTGCTATACAGTTGCTAAGGTCTTCTGGAGAGTTGCTAGTGTGTTCTTTGCTGTTGCTTACATGACAGTCTCTGGACATGACTTGGCCCCTCCTACAATGTAATAAAAACATTTTATTAGGAATTTAAAGATCTAATTACATTTTTTAAATACTGCTCTTACTTACAGCAAACATAAAAACTTCAAACTGGTCTGAGATCAGTGGTTCAGAGCTCTGGGATGTCCCACCAGTGGACTGTGGTGGCAGATGCTATAAATAGGCTCCACTGGAGGGGCGTTTTAATTAAATATGAAGTAATGTGATCCGTATAGGGCAGACAGCAGGTAGCAGCTCGTCCCTGTACATCCGTTATCATTAACTGCTAAATGGCCCTCATGCGCAGTAACTCAAGCCTGCTGTTATGACAACAGGGTCAGGGGCCAACAGCAGAATCTATACAGGAAACAGTGAGACAATCTCATGAGCACCTACTCGACCGAACACATGAAACGGACATGACAGAAGATTTAATCTAATGAGTACAATGCAATCAAACGCTGTTGTACTGCATCACCTGCCTAAACGAGGTGTAGGGTGACGCCAGATGAAATATGGAAGTGATGGTGCTGGTACAATATCTAGAGTAAAGTCAACTACATACTAGAGAGAGCTGTGACAGAGTGTTTGACAGATGCATAAAACTAGTTTGACAGTGTAAAAAACACCTTCTGTGTATCAAGGCCTTATTAGCCATCCAGAAGACCTTAGCAACTGCATAGAAATGACCTAGCAAATTCTCAGATTATCTTCATAGCAAGTAACTAGTAACATAGTAACTTCATAGCAACACCCTGGCAACCATCCAGAAGATAGCAACTTGCTTTAAACACTCTGAACACCTTAGCAACTGCATAGCAATGCTCTAGCAACCACTGATTAATCTTGAACACTATGAACACCTTAGCAACTGCATAGCAATGAAGGCTTTACTATATGGATACTATGATATTCAGAGTGATTCTACCATGTGACTGCAATGGTGTTTTTGGTGGTATTGTAGCTGGTTGCTAGGGTTTTCTAGGTAGCTACACAGGCGTTGCTATGCAGTTGCTATGCTATGCAGTCACCTTAGCGTGTTGCTATGTGATTTAATGGGTGCTAGGGTATTCTGTACAGTTTTTATTATGGCATTGCTATACAGTTGCTAAGGTCTTCTGGAGAGTTGCTAGTGTGTTCTTTGCTGTTGCTTACATGACAGTCTCTGGACATGACTTGGCCCCTCCTACAATGTAATAAAAACATTTTATTAGGAATTTAAAGATCTAATTACATTTTTTAAATACTGCTCTTACTTACAGCAAACATAAAAACTTCAAACTGGTCTGAGATCAGTGGTTCAGAGCTCTGGGATGTCCCACCAGTGGACTGTGGTGGCAGATGCTATAAATAGGCTCCACTGGAGGGGCGTTTTAATTAAATATGAAGTAATGTGATCCGTATAGGGCAGACAGCAGGTAGCAGCTCGTCCCTGTACATCCGTTATCATTAACTGCTAAATGGCCCTCATGCGCAAGTAACTCAAGCCTGCTGTTATGACAACAGGGTCAGGGGCCAACAGCAGAATCTATACAGGAAACAGTGAGACAATCTCATGAGCACCTACTCGACCGAACACATGAAACGGACATGACAGAAGATTTAATCTAATGAGTACAATGCAATCAAACGCTGTTGTACTGCATCACCTGCCTAAACGAGGTGTAGGGTGACGCCAGATGAAATATGGAAGTGATGGTGCTGGTACAATATCTCAGAGTAAAGTCAACTACATACTAGAGAGAGCTGTGACAGAGTGTTTGACAGATGCATAAAACTAGTTTGATAGTGTAAAAAACACCTTCTGTGTATCAAGGCCTTATTAGCCATCCAGAAGACCTTAGCAACTGCATAGAAATGACCTAGCAAATTCTCAGATTATCTTCATAGCAAGTAACTAGTAACATAGTAACTTCATAGCAACACCCTGGCAACCATCCAGAAGATAGCAACTTGCTTTAAACACTCTGAACACCTTAGCAACTGCATAGCAATGCTCTAGCAACCACTGATTAATCTTGAACACTATGAACACCTTAGCAACTGCATAGCAATGACCTAGCAACTTCTCAAAAGATCTTAGTAACTTCATAGCAACATGCTTAAAACACTCTGAACACAATAGCAATACTGTACATCAAAGCCCTAGCAACCACACGGAACACCGTATTACACACCCAGAGAACCTTAGTAACTCTTTAGCAACAAGCGACTGCATAGCAATGCCCTAGCAACAACCCAACCATCCAGAAGATTACAACTTGCTTAAAACACTCTGAACACCTTAGCAACTGCATAGCAATGCCCTATCAACCACCCAAACACACTGGCAACCATCCAACAATCTTAGTAACTTAATAGAAACATGCTCTAAACGCTATGAACACCTTAAGAACTGCATAGCAATGCCGTGGCAACCCCCGATTAATCCTAATAACATGCTATAAACACTATGAACCCCTTAGCAACTGCTTAGCAGTGCCCTAGCAACCACACAGACCCACTGGCAGCCATCCAATAATTGTAGTAACTTCGTTTACTACAAAAAAAACACCAAGATTATCAGATGGTTGCCAGTGTGTTTGGTTGGTTGCTAGAGCATAGCTAGGCAGTTGCTAAGGTGTTCATAGTCTCTTAAGCAAGTTTCTATGAAGTCACTATGAACATTTAAGCAAGTGCATGGTAATGCCCTAGTTACCACTTGAGCAGCCTGGCAACCACCCAGAGGACCTTAGTAACTGCATAACAATGCCCTAGCAACCACCCAAATACACCGGCAACCATCCAATAACCTTAGTAACTTCATAGCAACTTGCTTAGAACACTTTTATCACCTTAGCAACCATTTATGAAAGTGTATACATATGAAACCATCCAGAAGACCTTAGCAACTGCATAGCAATGCCCTAGCAGCCACCCAAAATACACTAGCAACTAATGCCCTAGCAACCACTCCAAACACCCTGGCACACACTCAGATCTTAGTAACTTCATAGCAACATGCTCGGAACACCATAACTGCATAGCAACGCCTTAGCAACCACTGTTCCTGTTACTCTGAGATGTCCATGCGATCCTTTATGAATCTGCTGTTATCAGTGTGAACAACACCTAAACACAACACCACAAACTAGCCAGCTCGACATAAACACTACAATTCAAATCACAATCTAACGACAAAATGTAACCAAAAAAGAACATGAAGAGGTTGTTAAATTGCCGTTTTTGCATGAATGTGATGTTAAATAGACGCTTGTTCATCTGAATGTTGGGTTGTGACTGTGCATCATCTGCGGTCGTTCACCCTGAATGCAACAACATTCTTTCACACACACAAACACACACACACACACACACACACGTGATGCTCCACCTCCTCCTGCATTTTAAAAGTGCAACCCAAAAGACGAGGGGACAGCGAGTCTGACGCTGTCGACACAGGACATTCCTGAGTTGACTGGCCCGTGGCTTAAGGCCTAAAATAAGATTAGGCAACTACTCGGGAATTGCACGGATTGTCTGAACCTAGAAATCATTCTCTAGAAGTGTTTGCTATGGTTTTACAAAAAAAGACAAAGAAAGTACATCTTAAAAAATTTGCCCTTTTGACAATACAAAAAAACAAACGGAAAAAAAACAACAACACTTGATTAGCAGAGTCAATATGTTCAATGCAATTAAAATGCAGTAAAAAGCTAGTTAAATGACAAAAGCATTGTTTTTTTCACAAATTATGATATTTAATCATTTAATTTCACTAATACAACTGCAATAAAAAATAAATATTTAGCTGTATTTTTACTTTAATATTTTAATATAAAAATGTCACATTTGGAAACTTACTGGCTAAATAAATAAATAAAAACATTGCAAAAAAGAGTTTTATTTTGCCAGTAAAATAAATATATTGTGAATATTCTGTAAGTATTTTTAAATAAGTTGAAATATATATTCTCCTAGTAGTTTCCAAATTATTAAAAAAATGACCAAATATTGCCTTTATGATGTACAATTTATTATATTTTTGCATGCACCAAAACATCCTGGCAACCTCTCGGAAGATCTTAATTTGCAATATGTTTAAAAACAATCAACAGAATATTGCTGAAAAATTAGCACAAAAAAAAAAATATATATATATATATTAAAGTGTAATAAAGTTATAGAAGCTTACATTTACTGTAATGAAAATGTACCATACTAAAAAAAAATGCTAAAATTGCTATCAAATCAAAGCCATATGTCTAAAGTTATGTTCCAAATTTGAAGTTGATATGAATATTGCTGAAAAATTAGCACAAAAAAAAAATATATATATATATATATTAAAGTGTAATAAAGTTATAGAAGCTTACATTTACTGTAATGAAAATGTACCATACTAAAAAAAAATGCTAAAATTGCTATCAAATCAAAGCCATATGTCTAAAGTTATGTTCCAAATTTGAAGTTGATATCACAAAAATTGAGATGAGAAGAACAAAAGCATTTTTTAATGCCATTCCTGTCACAAATGTATACATTTCTATCACAATTTTACTTCAATCACAAAATAAAATGTATAAAATATGGAATGTTGAGACTTTTCCAATGATACATGATTTGTCAAGATTAGAAAAGGTTTTGATTATAAAATATTGGGTTACACTTTAAGTGTCCTTGTTACTAGGGTTGGGCCGATAGACGATGACATCGTCCATCGCCAATGGCTGACAGACATCACGATGTTAAGCTGACATCGTGATCCCCCCCCCCCTCCTCCTCCTCTACCGCAATCAGCTGCATGCCAGTTCCGTGTTCGGAAAGAAAATGCTTAATTGTTATTATAATAGTAAGTACATGTAACGTGTAACAAGGACACCTTAAAATAAAGTGTTACCAAATATTGTAGTAACATTTTATAATATGACACTTGACACCACCCACTAAGGGGAGGAGCCTCCTAAAAGGTTTTAAAGTGCCATTTTCATGGTAACACAATGTCTGATTTCACAGTGTTTACAAGATTCATTTTGAGTGTTTACGCTTTCGAATGATATCCAATTTAGTATGACTAAAATATCTGATTTGGAATAAATCAACATGCATATATTGTCTTTATGATGTACAGTTTTTATATTATTGGATGCTAATTGGTTGATTAGAGTGAAGTGGGTGTTGACAGGTGCTAACATGTGAATACTGATGTGCTCTTCAGGCCAATTTAATGAACTGATATATCCTTTATATTTGTGAACGTGTGCATGCAAAGGTCAAGAAAACCCAGCCTCGGTTTGACCCCCAAAGCTTTCAAGCCTTCAAACGTGACCTAATGCTTTTAGAAGTGCATGTTTGAGTGCGTGAGGCAGCACTGATTAACTCAATCGCCGGAACGCTTACCAAGGACATAAACAATTCTACAGTTCCACTGTTACCACGGACACCATACAGCCCCATTATGATGTCACAGCCTCCTAAAAAACACTGTTACATTCCATTTGCAACATTTCTAGAGCCTGTAACATCATAACTGTCTTTGAAATGGGCATTTCAGGAAGCTATTATTGATTTGATGTACAGTGCAATTTTATTAGAACTGCTAAATGTGTTTGTAAGATGCCTCTTTGTCACTCTGGCAGTGAGAAAAACACAATGAGATTATTCTCTGCCTACATGTCCAATACATTTAGACACCATTTTTAAAGTGTTTAAAGTCTAAGCATTGTCAAACCGAGAGCTTGTACCATTACCACAACTAATTATGTCCATATATCTCACTAGGGAGCTCTTGTGTTACCCATCAGCTATTTGGAAACATATCTAACTCCCACAATCCCCAAGGCACACACATTAAAGGAACAGTACACCCAAAATTTAAAAATGCCATTTATAGAATTTTTGAGAATTATGGCAGTTCCTTACCCAAATTTATGGCTTCAGAATGAATGAATGAATGGATAAATATCCTTTTACCCTTGATCGCTCAGTCCCCATCCATGTTGTTGGAATAACAGAGATGTTAGTCTTAAAGGGACAGTTCACCTAAAAATGCAAATTCTGCCAATATTTACTCACCGTCATGACAACCGTGAACTTTACAGTATTTAATGACGCTAAAGCATTGTACGGAACACGGCTATGACTATTTATTATTTAGCCTAATATCATTGGCGATCTGTTCCATACAATGCTTTTGCGTCATGAAATACTGTAAAGTTCAAGGGTTTGTAACGTCATGAGGGTGCGTAAATATTGACTCAATTTGGATTTTTAGGTGACCTGTCCCTTTAAGACAAACATCATCTGTTATTTCAACAACGCATCACTCAGGGACGCGTAAACCTTTCAAAGTAACATTTATCCACGTTATTTGTAGCATACTAAGCGGCCTAATTGTTTAAGTATAAGAATATATAATGTCCTTAAGCAGTTCAATACGATCTGTGATTTATGAATCCCTTTAAATCCACGAGAGATGCACCTGCGCAGCCGCCCGACGGGTTTACTGTGGGGTGTCACGTCTGTTTCTCTATCCAACGACACCCTGTTTTTGGATAGACATTATATGCTGTTCTATTACAGCACTATATAACATTATATAGCGAAGAAAGCAATGCAATCCTGTGCCAATGCATAAAACGATGTGTAAAACCCGCCCGTAACGGAACATTGACAATCACACAATCACACACTCACACATATGAAGGCGATCACGCGTTACCTCGGAATGAATATAGGCTAATGTCGCTCCGGAGTTGCGCGTTATTCCTGGATTCTCCTCGTTTTCTTCCCGATCGATGTCATGAAACACCCGTCGGTTTCCGCTGGAAGAAGGGTTTGGCTGCTCGTGTGCCTCATACGAGACGCGAATGATCCGCTGTGTGTGTCGGTTTACGGTGGCGGACGCAGGCCTGTGTCGCGCGTTTCACCGTAAAGCGCGACGGATGCGTCGGTGTGACGCTCGTCTGTGGCCGTACCGCTGTGATCCTCTCTCTCTCTCTCTCTCTCTCTCTGTGTGTGTGTGTGTGTGTGTCTTACTCACACAGTCTCTCTCTCCGCATATAGCATCCAAACGCAGCATCCTAATGTATAATCAAATTATTCATTACACTTACAAAGGTGTACCATGGTAGTGATAATAGCATGGCATTTTGGGATATACCATAATATTTCCATAATCAGACACGGCATCATTCCAAAACCCAAGGTATTATCATAGTGCATGCACAAAATGTAATGTGCAATATGGTATTGCTCTAATGCATGTACAGAATGGTATTACTATGGCCCATACAAAGCCATGGTGTTATGTTAACATATCAAAAAACATTGTAATACCACGGCGCACGTACAAAAACATGGTTTTATTCTAAATTAATGCATGCAAACAAAAACATGGTATCACTCTAATTACCACGAGGCATATAAAAGCATGGTACTGAGAAAACTGTATATATGTGCAAAACCCATGACATTACCATGTGAACATGTCCAAAACATGGTATCACGCTGATGCATGTGCAAAACACATCGGATTACCATGGTAAAAACATGGTATTACTATGACGCATGTATAAAAAACATGGTGTTGTTATAGTGCATGTGCAAAACACATTGCATTACCATGGTAACATCCAGAAACATGGTATTACCGTGGTAACACATGTAAAAAATGTAGCATTACCATGGTAAAAAAAAAAACGTAGTATTAACATGGTAACTAACATGTCCAGAATCATGATATTACTATGATGGGTGTACAAAAACACATGGTATTATTATAGTACATGTCTAAAAACATAGTATTACTATGATGCATGTGCAAAAACATGGTATTACCATGGTAACATGTCTAAAAGCATGGTATTACTATGATGGCTGTATAAAACAACATGGTATTATCAAAGCACATGTCCAAAAACATGGAAATTACCATGTTTTTATATGCATGCATCATAGTACTACCATGCTTTTGAAGATGTTACCATTGTAAAATCATGTTTTTTGGACATGTATCATAGTATTACTATGGTTTTGGACATGGGCTATGACAATACCATGTTTTTTTAAAAACATGCATCATATTAATACCATGCTTTTGGACATGTTACTATGGTAACATCATGTTTTCTGCACATGCATAATAGTATTAGTGACGTACAAAAACATGAGGTTACCATTATGCATGTGGGAAAAAAACATGATGCATGTTAACATTGATAGTTGTAGACCCTAGAAAGCATTGCTTTTTGAGTCTAGTTGAGCGTTTTCTTCTGAAAACAGAACACTACAATCCCTTTCATTGCACACTGGTAACTATAGTTTCCACCAGAGGACTGTAGTTTTACTACAGTAAAATCAAATTCAGATCGTATAAGCAGCTTCCAGTGTTTTCTTTCATTCCTGGTTTTGTCAACAGTGACCATAATAGCAGAGTTTTACTATGGTAACTTAAAGCAGCCATAGTGAAGCAGGCTGATGAAGATGTCGACATGAGCGGCTCTCGTGGCTGAGGTTGGGCTTCCCGAGGCTTGGATTAGCTTTCATTGACGGCTCTGTCAGAA
>NW_015636842.1:51287-55257 GCF_001515625.1 Sinocyclocheilus rhinocerous
GGGGGGGGGGGGGTTGCTGTGGCTCCCAGGAGGCTCTGTAACGCCTGCGGGCCTGGATCTGCTGCAGGGGGATGTTTAATGTGTCTTAATGAGCCGCCGGCCGCTGAGTCACTCGTGCAAATGTCCTTTTTTAACCTTCTCCGTTTCACTCACAGGACTGGGTGAGAATTAGACAAAACACAAAACAACAGTATGCCGTGCCCATTATATGTGGATATACCCAGGGTCCAGAACATAAATATTCGCATCATGAAACTGTGCTTGTTGTCTCAATAAATGATCCTTCAGCACAATGTTTTTAATTCAAATAAATATAAGATGAAGTTATATTTATAAAGCTAAAATAAATACATAGCTGAGATTATATTTATGAATAAAAAATAAATGAACAAAACAGCACACTTACAGCTGAAATTTTATATTTATAAAAATAAATAAAATACATTTTTAAAAAGTGCATATATTTACAGCATAAGTGCATAAAAAGAAATCAGATAACAAAGCAGCACACCTAGAACAGAAATTATATAAATAAATCATAAAATCAATAGCACACCTACAACTGAAATTATATTTATAAATAAAATAGTGCTGTCAAACTATTAATCGCGATTAATCGCATCCAAAATAAGTCTTTGTTTGCATAATATATGTGTGTGTACTGTGGATATTTATTATGTATATATAAATACACACACATGCATGTATATATTACATACACACTTAATTTTACACCATGAATTTATTTTTACTTTTTCCATCAACTCATAAACTCTAGTGTGACCGGTTTAATTAAATTTCTTTACACATACGATGACTTTTATTTATATAAAATTGTACAAAATTGTACTGTAAGGAACTCAAAACTATATCTTTCTATGGTTTTATTTTTGCTTTTAAAATTAATTTTTCATTATGAATTAATTTTTAGTTTTTCCATCAACTCATAAACCCCAGTTTGGCCTGTTTTTATTTAAATGTTTTATTTAAAATATATATTTAAAAAAAATAAAATTAAAATAATAAATAAATTATATATATGTGTGTGTGTGTGAATAAAAACTATAAAATATATAAAAAGTCTCAAAAATATATTTATAGGGTTTTATTTTGCTTTCAAAGCTAGTGTTAGATTACGAATTTATTTTATTTATTTATTTTAGTGCATTTCAGCATCTTTAATGAACAATTCAACTGTACGCTTACATGATGCTGCCACCTGCTGGACAGATGCAGTACTTCGACTCAAAAAGGTATTTGAAGGCCCTTCACCTCATACTAGTAAAAGAGTCAGGGCTTGTTTTGATTATTCATCATCTAACAGCTACTGAAATAATACACGGACATGAAGTTGAAATTGTTTTATTATCTTACATGTAGATTATGTCAAAGCTTCCACTAAGAAAAATAGTTCAGTACAACGTAGAAAACAATAGAGCATTAACAAGACGAACACCGTCTGCAACAAAACCACATTTCAACTTATATATTAGTGTTAATCCAAGTAACGTCCTGCTCAGTTTTGAGTTCTCTCTGTACGTGTCTCTTGGACTGTCGGGAACGTCTCTCTGAATCCTGCGCTTCGTAGAGGAGAGCCATGATCTGCCGGCGGACGCGCATCTGGACGCTGGGGTCTCTCAGCAGACGGTACTCCATGGCCACCTGGCTGGAGAAGACTGCGGCAGCGTCCGGAGACGGGTGCTCCAGGACTTTAGCGGACATCTGCTTCAACACCTCCAGCTTCTGCAGCTCGATGTTGGATTCGGAGGAGTGCGTGCGTTTGCCGGATGTGCTCCGGGGAGACAGCGAGTACGAGGCGGTTTCCTCGGGGATGCCGGTGTCTGGAGTGCCGGGCATCGGGGAGAGACACACGCTGATGGAGTCGAAACTGTCCCCTTCTTTATCCGTCTCCTGCGACATTTCATCCGACTCGTCCAGAGTCTCCTCCGCTTTATCTGAGGACGGCAAACCCAGCTACAAGAAAACCAGGGTGTTAATGACTCGTGCAGTAAATGTAGACAGAATATGTAGTCATAAAAATGGAATTTACTGCATAAAACTTTCACTTTCGCCCTATGAAATGTCGTTTTTTGTAAAAAAAAAAAAAAAAAAATAACTGTAAAAGAATGCAATTACATAAAATAATTGTAGTTGACATTTCTGTCACTTCTGAAATGATGGCTATGCCCCTGGTGTGACAATATGTTAGCCTACACATAATACTTTTAAAGCTCTTTTTTTTATCTTAGCATCATTAAACTAGCATCTAACCATTGTCAGACTCTGGGCCAGGTTTTGTGTGCGTCTTTGCTCCCCATGTGTTCCGTGACCCTGTTTCTGTCTCTCGTGTATCAAGTTCATTTGTCTCAGGTGTTTCCAATGATTACACGTGCATTCTGATTACTACAAAATTGAATTAAACTGAATTCAGAAGAATTAAAACTGATTCACCAGTTAAAATGATTTGTTAAATTTTAATTTGATAATAAGCTTAATTTATGCTTTCATTTGTTTGCCATTGGTTTTGATAAATGTACATTAAATAATAAAAACAGAAAAATAAGTTTTCTTATTAAAAAAAAATTAAACTGTAAAAGAACTCAATTGATCACACATGCATTTTGATTACTACAAAATTAAATTATTAAACTGAATTCAGAAGAATTAAAACCGAAAACAGAATTTGGTTAAAAAAAAAAAATGGGGGGGGAGGGGTTCCCTAAAAAAAGTAATTTGTTAAACTTAATAAATTGTTGTTGGGAACAATTAAATTTTTTTTAGCTACATTAGATTCTAACATTATTAAAATCAAAAGTTGTTGTTATTTAAAGGACCTGAGCTAACATGGACTAACAATAGACAGTTGTATTTATTAACTAACATTAACAAATATTAATAAATACCCTAACAATGTATTGCTCATTGTTAATTAATGTTAGTTAATGCATTAAATATAGTTAACAAATGGAACCTTATTTTAAAGTGTTACCTTGTTGTTAAATTGTACACGTTTCCTGATTAATTAGACATGCTTTTTGGTTACTAAAATTTCATTTAAAATAAATTTAAGTTAAACCATTAAAAAAAGAATCCAGAAAAATGTAAATGTTAACAAAACAAACTTTTTTCGTAGGGCTCTATGCACGTTTTGCTGTGTTTGCAGACGTACAGTGGTCTCGTGTCGCCGATGAACGATGTGTGGCTTCAGGAAATCAAGGGCCCTCAGGAGCCAGCGCTGCCTCATCGTGAGGGGCTTCTTCTCGCCCCCGCTTGCTTTCGGTTTCCTCAGTCTGGCATATTGAGTCCTCAGAGACGCCACCCTGGTGGCCACCGACTCCGCTGAGGAAAATCAATACGTTTAAAACATGCATTTAAAAATTCAAGCAGCCAGTTTGTCTTTAACCTCAATTTAATTCGTGCCGAGTCCAACAGTGTGCCTACTGTTTAATGCAATCAAGAGCTCTTACATTACATTAGAGTTATTTCCAGTTCACAACAGTCTGGCATAACAGTGTATGAGCAAACTGAACAGCTACAACTTCAAAATGCATGTGCATGCAACATTTTCATGCACCATAAAATGCATGCAAGAAACTATTTTTATAACCGTAACACATCTTAAGAGTTCTTTGCATTTAGGCCCTACAGAAAAAAATAAATGTGACCCTGGACCACAAAACCGGTCTTAAAGGGATAGTTCACCCAAAAATGTAAATGTGATGTTTATCTGCTTACCCCCAGGGCATCCAAGATGTAGGTGACTTTGTTTCTTCAGTAGAACACAAACGGAGATGTTTAACTCAAACCGTTGCAGTCTGTCAGTCATATAATGGAAGTGAATGGGAATCACGGCTTTGAGAGTCAAAAAAAACATACACAAACAAAACCAAATTAAACCCTGACACTAAAATGACTGACAGACTGCAACGGTTTGAGTTAAAAATCTTCGTTTGTGTTCTACTGAAGAAAC
>NW_015636842.1:56403-68532 GCF_001515625.1 Sinocyclocheilus rhinocerous
TCCAAATGAAGTTCTTAGCTATGCATATTACTAATCAAAAATTAAGTTTTTATATATTTACGGTAGGAAATTTACAAAATATCTTCATGGAACATGATCTTTACTTAATATCCTAATGATTTACGGCATAAAAGAAAAATCTATAATTTTGACCCATACTATGTATTGTTGGCTATTGCTACAAATATACCCCAGCGACTTAAGACTGCTTTTGTGCTCCAGGGTCACATGTTGCATTTACTTACTTCTGCTATTAGGTTAAAGACACGTTTAAATTAGCAAGATCTTTACTTAAAACATATTTAGTTTGCACATAAATTCGTGCTCTACACAAGCACTCATTTAACAGATCACTAGCATAGCATAGCACTAGCGCTCCATCATATTTACTGAAGATAAAACTCACTAGGCATCTGCAGCGCATCGGCGACCTCCCTCCATCGTTTGTCCTTCTCCTCTCGGTTGTGGTAATCGGCGGAAGAAATGTCGTACAGACATGCAGACTCCTGCCAGAGCTCGATCAGGGTCTCCTCCGCCTCGGGGGTCCACGAACTTCCAGTCATCGCCAGCCAGTGAACAATATTATAGTCTCACCAGTCACTTTACAGTCGCTGGCCTCATTTACATAATCGCTGGAAATGTATGGAGGCGTAAACAAGCGCAGCGACGCGACTATCCGCGAGTTTTACGGATCGGAAGACTGGGAATCTCCTTCTTTTAGTGTAATGGCGGCTTACAAACACTCGTAAAGCGTGCATACCGCCACCTACTACCTCGGAGTGTGTAGAGCAGGGTTGCCAGGTTTTCACAACAAAGCCCGCCCAGAAGCACTAGTATTAAGCGCTTTGAAGTCCCGATGTGAATCAAATGATTCACGATACGCGATCCGATTCACTATATTTTAAATAGTTTGACCACTGCAATTCAGTTGGTGACAGGACGTTGAAAGTACTGTATTTGTGATAGTGTAAAAAGAGCAAAGGGAAGAAGCAGATGAACACAAAACACTGAACATTTAATTCAGATCTAGGCTTTTGTAGACAGTTGAAGTCTGAGAACACAATGGCAGAACATACATCTCAGTAAAGGAGCCTCATGCTGTTCTCATGTATTTTTAGCCCACCAACTCACAAGACATTTGGGATGTGTTTACCATCTACAGATCAAGCCATAGTTCACCTTTTACTCTCCAGAGTTAAAGGACCATGATTACTGTGGACCGCTGTTGAACCGTAACAAACTCACAATACAGCAATACACTTTCTCAGTTTGCAATATCAAGCATCATAATGGACTGTTTTTTGTTCAGATAACACAATCAAATGATTCACGATAAGCGCTTTGAAGTCCCGATGTGAATCAAATGATTCACGATAAGCGCTTTGAAGTCCCGATGTGAATCAAATGATTCACGATAAGCGCTTTGAAGTCCCGATGTGAATCAAATGATTCACGATAAGCGCTTTGAAGTCCCGATGTGAATCAAATGATTCACGATAAGCGCTTTGAAGTCCCGATGTGAATCAAATGATTCACGATAAGCGCTTTGAAGTCCCGATGTGAATCAAATGATTCACGATAAGCGCTTTGAAGTCCCGATGTGAATCAAATGATTCACGATAAGCGCTTTGAAGTCCCGATGTGAATCAAATGATTCACGATAAGCGCTTTGAAGTCCCGATGTGAATCAAATGATTCACGATAAGCGCTTTGAAGTCCCGATGTGAATCAAATGATTCACGATAAGCGCTTTGAAGTCCCGATGTGAATCAAATGATTCACGATAAGCGCTTTGAAGTCCCGATGTGAATCAAATGATTCACGATAAGCGCTTTGAAGTCCCGATGTGAATCAAATGATTCACGATAAGCGCTTTGAAGTCCCGATGTGAATCAAATGATTCACGATAAGCGCTTTGAAGTCCCGATGTGAATCAAATGATTCACGATAAGCGCTTTGAAGTCCCGATGTGAATCAAATGATTCACGATAAGCGCTTTGAAGTCCCGATGTGAATCAAATGATTCACGATAAGCGCTTTGAAGTCCCTATGTGAATCAAATGATTCACGATACGCGATCCGATTCACTATATTTTAAATAGTTTGACCACTGCAATTCAGTTGGTGACAGGACGTTGAAAGTACTGTATTTGTGATAGTGTAAAAAGAGCAAAGGGAAGAAGCAGATGAACACAAAACACTGAACATTTAATTCAGATCTAGGCTTTTGTAGACAGTTGAAGTCTGAGAACACAATGGCAGAACATACATCTCAGTAAAGGAGCCTCATGCTGTTCTCATGTATTTTTAGCCCACCAACTCACAAGACATTTGGGATGTGTTTACCATCTACAGATCAAGCCATAGTTCACCTTTTACTCTCCAGAGTTAAAGGACCATGATTACTGTGGACCGCTGTTGAACCGTAACAAACTCACAATACAGCAATACACTTTCTCAGTTTGCAATATCAAGCATCATAATGGACTGTTTTTTGTTCAGATAAAACTTCTGTACTTTTTAAATACACATTCCTGGTCTTAATTATCATTGCTTGTAATTCTAAAGAAAATAAATGATTGTCTTTGTAATCTTGTATCAGAATGCCATAACTCGCCTCCAATTCCAGATCCACATTTACGCTTTTATCCAAAAAGCATCCAATGCTTATGAAGCAACATCTGGGACATTTGTTCTAAGCTACAAAAGAAAAAATTTTTTTTAAGTGCTCTTGCTGAGAACATATGCAACATAATTAAAACCAGTCTAGTGTGCTAAAATAAACTCAGCACTTGTTCCAAAGAGGTAAAGATCCATGTTCATGCATTATATTAAAGTTCATCAAGGTCAGCGATGTTCAGTGTTGCCAACTCATTTTCAGATGAAGTTGCTAAAGGAAGGTTGATTTGTTGCTAAATGATGTTGTGATATCATTGCGTGATGACGTCATTACGTCATCACGACGCAAAATTGTGTCAAATCTCAGCAAAAACATATATATTTTATGTTTGTTAATTTAGATTTGTTCGTAACAATATAAATGCATAATATAAAATAAAAAAATAAATAACATTTTAAATGCATTGAATTATCGAAAACGTACACATTTTTGAACGATTACAATTTAATTTTTTTTATTATTAGCTAGTAAACAAGTAAAACTACACATTCTGAACAATTATACTTTAAAGCAGTGTATTAGTAGTTTGTTATTATGCTACACTCTAAAAAAAGTCTATAAAAATAGTGCACAATCTACTATGTTAATATGAAGGAATTTTCTGTGATGATTTTTTCACAGTTTTTTTTTACCTGCATTTTTAATTATGCATTGTATTTTGTGTTTTCGGGTTACAACGGATAACGGATAATGTCCTGCAAAATTACTAGCACGTTTTCCATTTTTCTGCATATTTTTCTTACAGTGTACTAACTCATCAACAATCGCAGGTACAAGCTACTAACAAAGTGTCTCATAAATGACCAATAACAGTACTCAATTATTCAATTATTATTATTATTCCTATTAAATTAAACAATTGCAAATAGCAGCTAACTTAATTCCTGTGACGTGTGTACTGCTAGGCATCTTTGGTTTTCATCTTTTTGTGTTATTTAAATGGTAAATTGTGCCTTTTTATCATTTGAGTCACATCAAAAGTTGCCAAATAAATTTTAAAAATAGCTACATTTGTTGCTAGGTGCTTCTGGAAGAAAAGTAGCTAGGGTAGTCTGAAAAGTTGCTAAATTTAGCAACAAAATTGCTAAGCTGACAACACTGGCGATGTTAGCTACAAACCTGAAACACTTTCAGAGAAAGTAGCTCCACCATGTTTTATAACACAGTTTTTATTTCACAGGAAGTTCTCTACACTCGTATTTCATAAATGACATGTGATGCCCTCAGCAGTGTAGAAGATATTAATACTACACTGAGAGAGTTTACAAGCCAATCTCTCTAAACCAGTACTGTACACAAATGCAAAACTTTGGGATAAACTAAACCAAATGTCTTTAGTATTTCCCACTTGACTTGATTTGTCAATAAAATCATGTGACCAGAAATAAGGCACTGAAAATGTCCATTGTGCTCAGATAACTGACATTTTAACATCACCAGCTCAACCAGACAAAAACATAAAGACTGACTTTATGATTCCAGTGATGCAATCAAGAGCACAGCTTAGCACTGAAATAAATATGAAAATTTCTTACCAAAACACAATTATAAAAGAAAAGAACTGCAGAAGACTCTGAACAGGTGAATTCTGTCTGCGGTTCCTCTAGACAATTATATTGACTCATTTCTAAAGTATATACAGAGAGCTGCTGTTGTTATTACGACATACATGTCAACATGACACTTTGAAATGATCACACTTAGGGTACATTTACAGGACAACGTTTGTACTAACGTTTGTACAGACAACAATGTTGTCAAAGTGATCCCAGTTCACACGGATCCACATAAAAGTTGTCGATGTCACTTTGTAATGAAACACATGCATGTAATCGACCATGCCTATAGACTTATATAGTCTACATAGACTAGTGTTAAAGAGAAGAAAAATAAATAAAATAAACCACATCGTAAAAAACAAACAAACAACTAAACAATAGTTCAAATTTTCTTCCTTTTTCCTTAGGGCATATTCACAGATTGCAGCGGGGGAGCTATATTAGAAAAAAAATTCCCCATGAAATCTAACAATATGTCATTGTTTTTGTTATTAATTTGCATGGAGACAAATCACAATTATAAAATAAATAACACAAGTCTTCCTCTTGTGTTACAAAAACTGCAAGTATTGTCAATGTCCATGAATTTAGAAAGAGCTACTTTACATGGGTAAATTTTGTGATGGTATGTTGAAATGCACCTCTTTAACTTTATTCAAAATACAAAATTTGTAAGGATTTGACCAGGTAGTTTTCCAATTAATATCAGAAATTTTTGCATTCCAAAAGAACTTTCCTCTAGGGGAGATTTTAACCACAGCTGCCATTTTTTTACCGTAAATTTTACTGAATTTTTTTTTACAGTGTATAGACTGAATACGTAATATGCATGTGCATGATGTCACCGGTTTCACAAATTTGCATTTTTAAAAAGTTTACATGGAGACAATAACGGTATCATTTTCAAAAACGTGCACTTTGAAACCCGTTTTAAAAAGTTTGCGTTTTCAGGTCCCCAAAACGACATCGTCGTGCAAATGAACGACCAAAACGCAAGAAAGTTTTCCGTATTTCACCGTTGAAAAGGGCGTTTTGTCAAGTAGATTTCTGTTGGCAATTGTGGTGAATTTGTGTAAACAACTTGAACATGAGAGAAATCTTGTCACCTTCACGCAAAACACTCGACTGCGCGGATTCCTATTGGAATGACTCAATTTCACCCGCAAAATTTTGCTGAGCAACGATAAATGTGATGCACCTTGATAATGGGTTTTAGAGTGCAAATAAATTACAAAATGCAAATTTGCAAAAACGGTATGTGCATTATGTGTGTATTTTACAAAGTTACATCGCCAACTACTGGCCTGGCATGAATAATACAGTGTTTTTGGTCCGTGTAAACAAGGATCGACAACATTTTCAAAATAAAACTTTTCAAAAACACAAATGAAAAGCATTTACATTTTTAGAACATTGTTGTCATGTAAATGAACAATTAGTCAGATAAAACCAGTCAATTGTTTAAAATACAAAATACAACATCAATAAAAAAACAATTACTATTTAATATAATTATAATAATTACTATTATTATTATGATACATTAACTATTTATTGAAAGGGTGTGCACAGGTATGGGTTGGTATATTTCACAAGTTACTTTTATATTCAATACTAGCATACTAATATATAGTTTCAGCCAATAAATAAAAGTTATAAAGACCCATAGATACAAATATAAAGACCTTTTTGCTCTAGATTTATATTGGAAAGAAAATTAATGAATCTGATATAATCATTAATCTGTTTCATAGGGCTTCACTTTTGTTTGATGGGCCTTATTCAATGTTGACATAATTTATACAGAATTCATTCTTCTGATGTTTCATGAAAGAATGACGTAATTATTTAACGCAATGAGTGTTCCCTAACAATAAATAATAATCCACCACCCTTACTCTCTTTTAGGATGGAAAGTTGCAGAAGAACAGTTGTTTTCATGATCTTCAGACTGGAGTTCATACGGTTGGACTTTTGTTTAGTATGAGGTGTGGTTGTTAATTGGGAGTGTTTTTCTCATGTTGAGATGATCTTTTGACCACCGTTAGGACCAGCGGCCGATGGAGGCGAAGTTTCGGCTCATGTCGTACGTATATTCGGCGTTCTGATGTTTTCCCCAGGCTCCAAACGGGACGACAATGACTGTGCTGTTGTCCTCCGAGCCGTACTGCAGAGCCTGAACAACACAAACTCAACTTTACGAAGAGGAATCTTACACCGTCGTGCAACAAAGTAGGGCTGTCAAATAAAAATTCGAATTTCGAATATTTGTCGAATTTAAAATAAAAATCCACATTCGAATGCAAAAAAGTTGCTTTCAAATTTTAGGTGTGCGTCAGGCAGCCTTATTAGTGGCGCACAAGATGCGTTGTCGATGTAGATGTCATTGCATTTTAATGCTTTTGTTAGCCTATCCAGTTAAACCCACTAGATTCAGCGCTGCTCATTCAAAATATTGCGGAAAAAAAGAAAATCAGTGCGGAGAAGGTCTACGGCAAAACTGAAACCAAGCCATTCGCACAGAATGCATATTTATCGCATTTTCTATAGGGACATCTATCACTGTTGCACTCGTGTCTCGCAATTACAAATTAATGTAAGTTCAACTTTTTAAAAAACACGTCTCGAGACTTTATGGCGTTTTTTTCCCCATCCCACTTCATCTCATGTTTTTAAATGGAAAAAAGTACTCTTTGTTATTGGTTTTCGGTCCTTTGTATTAAACTATACAAACATACATACATACATGATGCTGTTTTGTTTCTAATTGTTTATGCAACTTAATTATATTTGGTTTAGAAACATTATTTTAAATATTATGCACTTTGTTCAAAGGTAGTAGTGTTATTTTATTACTTTGAATAAACGTGCATTAGTAATATTTTGCTCGATGCGCCCTCTTGTGGCCTCAGGAGAGAAGCCAAAAGCTTTTTTCCGCCTCACTGAAATTATGGCTTTTAAATTTGAATGTAATTCGAATGTTGATAATATTTAAGTACAAAATTCAAATGTAGTTTTTCAGCCATTTTGACAGCCCTACAACAAAGTTATACCTTATTCAAATGATGGGCAGAATAACTTCAGTATCCCATTTTTACTTTGTCAGATTATGATTTAAGTTTCTAAACCTGTTCAGCAATGACGTTTGCCGCCTCGGTGGGGTCGTGGCACTGGTTGATGACGTCACAGATCTCCTGGTTGGTCATGATGAAGTTGATGCCGTCGGTGGTGAGAACCAGGAAAGAGTCGTGAGCGTGCTGCAACTACAGACGTGAGGGAACAATGAGAACAGATTTGACAAGCTTTGCGCATGGAATTTAGCTCCATTCTATGTTTCATGTCACTTAAAGGGATAGTTCACCAAAAAACTCGCGGAGGAGACGAATTGTTGAATAAAGTCAATATTTTTGTTTTCTTTGTGCACAAAAATTATTCTTGTAGCTTCGTAAAATTACGTTTGAACCCCTGATGTCACATGGATTATTTTAACGATGTCCTTGCTACGTTTATGGACGTTGATCGTGGTAGTACCCTTGCTGTCTATGGGAGGGTCAGAGAGCTCTCGGAATGCATCAAAAATATCTTAATTTGTGTTCCGAAGATGAACGAAGGTCTAACGGGTTTGGAACGACATGAGGGTGAGCAATTAATGACAGAAATTTCATTTTTGGGTGAACTATCCCTTTAAACTCTAATAAAACATTTGAAATGGCACAAAATTAAATAAAGCACAATTTAAAAGCCAGCCTTTTATTTTGAAATAATGCAATTGACTATAATGTGACAAGTGCATACTAGAGTTCGAGTGGTCTCTGGTTCTGCGATCACGCCGCTCTTCTTCAGGTCGAAGTCTCCAATACTGCGGGTCATTGCCAACCGGCCGTTAACGTTTGCCTGACCGACGCTATTCCAGGTCACAAACCCACCACTCTGACGAATTCTACAAACACAGATATTACTTATATATTGGGTAGGCTGCATTTATTTGAAAAAGTAAAATCAGAGTAAAATCAGTAATATTGAGAAATATTATTGCAGTGCAAAATATCTGTTTTGTGAATATATTGTAAAATATAATTAATTTCTGTGAAAGCTGAATTTTCAGCATCATTACTCCAGTCTTCAGTGTCACATGATCCTTCAGAAATCATTCTAATATGCTGATTTGCTGCTCAACATTTCTGATTTAAATTATTAAAAACATTTTTGTTATTCCAAATAAAATAAAATATAAGAATTAGATGAAACCTAAACTGTGAAAATTAGAAATGCTGCTTTGGCAACTGGGTTATTATAGTTAACTAAAACCAAAACCATTAAAAATATATATTTTTGTTACTCAAAATAAATGTTAACTGGAATAAAAATAAAATCTATGAAAAAAAATAATAATTTCAGCTTAGTTGACAAGGCAACATTTTATTTATCAATTTTATTTAGTTTAACTTGATGTACTAAATTAACTAAAAAGAATTTAAAAAAACTACATAGGCATATTTAATATTAAAAACACAACAAAATTACTATAACTAAAATGAGTGAAAATATTAAAATATTAATACAAACTATAACAGTATACAACTAATACCACAAACACAATACTGTCTTAATTTCTTTAATATTATATTTAGAAACTTTAAATTTGTTGATTGCAACATGTTTTTCTTGACAATAAATGACACTTGATTTCAAGATTTTGTATTTAGTGCAATGACATTTAATTTAAGTGTCCCTTAGATGTGTCCAAATCATTTGTACTGTCCAATTATTGGCATTTACAGCCTATTCCAAGATATTGCAACAAAAATGTGTCCGAACAGTAGCCTAAAACAGTACTTTTAAGTGATACACAGAAATTCTTCTGCAAATAACCACATAGGCAAACAAACGCTTGAATAACACTGCATGTGTCATGGGTTGCCAGGGGAAAGTAGCTCTAAGGAGTACAAAGGAGGCAGATAGTCAAACGAACAGAGTCTTTAATAAATCTTCATGGGAACGTAGGAGAAAACAACCTCTTACTACGACGGAGACAGGACAAAGAAACTGAGGAAAGGCAGGGCTATAAATACTAAATCAAATGATGGACTAATAGGATGATTAACGAACACAGGTGGAAACTAATGAACTAACCAAGCAACACAGGAAAACTAGGTCAAAGCAGGGAGAACAGAAACACAGAACATAAACGTGACATATCGCCCCCCTCCCGGAAGGCGCGTCCCGCGCCGTACCAGTGCCAACGAGGAGGGGGGTGGGCGCCCTGGAGGCTGGTGCAGGGCAGGAACAGGGTGGAGACAAGGAAGGCCTCCAGGGCGGATCAGGGAGTTCGGGGCGCCATGGCGGAGCAGGCAGACTAGGAGGCCATGGCAGAGCAGGCAGCTCGGGAGGCCATGGCAGAGCAGACAGTTCAGGTTGCCATGGCGGATCAGGGGACTCAGGAGGCCATGGCGGATCCTCCGTGACCTTAGCCGGCTCTGCCACCATGGCCACGGGCATATGGCCCCCCCTCAAAAAAAAATTTCTTGGGGAAAATTAGGAATTCTGGGGGGCGCTCTGGAGGAGCAAGCGCTGGCTAGCACAGGGGGCTCAGGAGACTCAGGAGGGCTGGACGGGACCAGCGGAGGTGAAGGAGACTCAGGAGACGAAGGAGAGTTTTCTGGAGCGGACTCAGGCGAGAGGATAGGAGCCGAGAACTCTGGGGGTAGCGCCATATCCAGGAGCGCTGAGAGGCACGCTGGAGTGGACTCTAGAGGGAGTGCTGGTGCCTCTTTTTCTGGGCGGATGGCTGGAATGGATCTTGGAAGGGCTCGGGAAAGCAGGGGTGGAACGGAGGGAGCAAGCTCATTGGAGCGGTATGTGGAGGGTGCTGGTTTATGGTGAACTGGAGAGCAAACATGCCTCCGGATAGGGACTGACTTCTGTCATGGGTTGCCAAGGGAAAGGAGCTCAAAGGAGTACAAAGATAGTCAGATAGTCAAACAAACAGAGTCTTTAATTCTGTTTGTTCCTGTGGCTCAGTGGTAGAGCATTGCGTCAGCAGCGCAAAAGGTCGTGGGTTCAATTCCCAGGGACACACATACTGGTAAAAAATGTATAGCTTGAATGCACTGTAAGTCGCTTTGGATAAAAGCGTCTGCTAAATGCATAAATTATATTAAATTATAAATTAAATTAATAAATCTTCATGGGAACATAGGAGAAAACAACCTCTTAATACGACGGAGACAGGACAAAGAAACTGAGGAAAGGCAGGGCTATAAATACTAAATCAAACGATGGACTAATAGGATGATTAACGAACACAGGTGGAAACTAATGAACTAATCAAGCAACACAGGAAAACTAGGTCAAGGCAGGGAGAACAGAAAGACAGAACATAAACGTGACAGCATGCACGTTTCTTATGGCCGTGAGCTGTAATGTGAGTTGCAGGTCTTTGCTTTTATTAATAGCACATAAGAGAGCGCTCTTCTATCACGACACATACCAGAACGTGTTATTCCTGGAGCGCTGGTGTGTGTGTGTTTGACTGTGTGTGTGTGTGTGTGTGTGTACCTGTGTTTCTCATCTTTCCTCTCTGGCGTGTGATCGTCGGTGAGTTTGCGCACTTTTCCCTTCCTGCACAGCAGAGCTCGACTGTCTCCGACGCTGCCAACGACCAGCTCGATCCCGTCTCGTAACATCGCCACCGTCGCCGTCGTGCCTACCATCATGAGGGAGGCTGGACCACATGCATAAACACACTTTACTGAAGTGTTCATCATGCAATGCATGAATTGAGAGACGCAGGATTCCCACTCTTTAAGCCAAATTCCCTGACTTTTCAATGACTGTCACTAAAAAAGCTGAATTTCTATGATCTATAATTAACAGAAAAACAGGCCGCTTTATTTACTTGTTCACAGATGTTTTTAGTACAAAACTAAGTAAAACACACATTAGTGCTGTCAAACGATTAATCGCGATTAATCGCATCCAAAATAAAAGTCTTTGTTTACATAATATGTGTACAGTGTATATTTATTATGTATGTATAATAGGCATGGGCCGATTACCGGTTTCAAGGTATACCGAGATTTGAAAATGTGACAGTTTCAAAACCGCTAATATTTTCTGTTATACCGTTCCTTCGGTATGCGCTGTTTTTCATGTCTCCTCAAAGACTGAAAGTGTAGGAGTCCCTCAGGTTGAGTGCAGTGTAGAGAGTAACACGACCCTCCTCCTGTTGGTGCGAGCGAGCGGTCAGTCATGTGTGTGTAGGACGGTCGAACTTAAGGAGCTTCCCCTGGAACTTACGCCATCGGCAACCGGCCGTTTTTTGTCTTATTGCAAGCAACTCGTCTCTGTTCTGGACTTGCACAAACTGGGGGGTTTATATGAATGTGTTTCTGAGGGGAACTGACTGTCTTCAGAAAAGTTTACGTGGTATTTTCTTTTCATCTCGTCTCTGTGTAGTTCATATTAAAGCAGTGTTTCAGCACAGTGCTACTTTGTTTACAGCGGTAACCAAGGAAACGCTGTATCTGGTGTTCCATGAGCGCCTCCTGCTGTCAGAGAGTGAATCTGCATCTCATTCAGAGCTTCTGCTGTTTGCTTCATTCAGGCATGTAGTATAATTTCACAAAGCTAGTCAGAACATTCTGTTTTTGCTTCAAATTGGGTTATTATTAAATCAAATTATGTATATGAAATTATATAACTAAATGATATAAATGATATGTATTTGAATTATATAACTAAATTAAATAACTGTAATTACAGATTTAGGTAAAATAAAGATGTCAGTTTTTCCTTTTTAGGAAACAAATCAAAGAAAAAAAAACAAATTCTACTGTTCCTAATATTATGTGTTGCTCAAAAACAAAATATATTGTGTTCAGCGGAAAA
>NW_015636842.1:70501-73521 GCF_001515625.1 Sinocyclocheilus rhinocerous
ATTTTTCTTAAATATATACATGCATGTGTTTGTATTTATATATACATAATAAATATACACAGTATACAGACATGTATTATGTAAACAAAAACGTTTATTTTATTAATCGTTTGACAGCACTAACACACATACACACGACTTTTTTTATTTGCTTTTCCCCGTTAAATGCACTTTGATATTTTTCTGTACTATTTCTACAGAAATTAATTTATGTTTTTTATGCTTTCAGGGGTTAAACGCTCTGAAGGATCTTCTGTTTGTCATCAAGTTCATCATTCAGTCTTTTTATTTATTTATTTTTTTCAGTCTTTTTATTTTATTCACATTTAGTTTTTGCTTTTTCTGTTGTCTACTATTAACACCCAGTCTTTGAAGTGGTCATTTTGTAGCCAAAGCTCTTGAAATGTATATTTTCCTGGCATGTTTGCCTTAGTTAACAGGTACAGCCTGGTGACTGCATTTGACTTAAGAGATTGCCAGTTGACGAACGGGAAGGGAATAAAATGGCGCTGAAAAATAGCACATAAAATAGCATTTAAGCAAAATGCATGAAACAACGCGATAAGAAAAAATAAGGTATAGAAAAATTGCATTTGGAAACTAAAATTTGAAGCGGTAAACAAAAATCCCTGATATTCCATGACTTGGACAAAAAAAAAAAATTCCCTGACTTTCAATGTCTGGAATAGACCTTTTAAAATTCCATGATATTCCAGAAATCCCATGAGCCGTGGGAACCCTGTAGATGTACTTTTAATGCAATGCAAGTAGCTTTGGATAAAAGCGTTAGTCAAATGCATAAAGGTAAACCTGAATTTTTCGTACCGTTGCCGTATATCTGCAGCTCCGCAGCCAAAGCTGCATCCACTTGCAGGAACGCTTTAGACAAAACTGCTTGTAAATCTGTTTCCACCTCCAAACAACCCCTACAAAACACAAAATCCTCGTCATTTAATTTACAATGATGCATGTTTAACCCTTACTTTAGATCCTGGGTCAGTTTGACCTGTAATGCATTTTTTTTATGTTGGAAATACTGCTTAACCTACGTTTTTCTTGACCATTTCTCATTTAGGGTCAAATTAAATGTATGCTGTTTTGAAGGCATACATTTTTATCAGTTTATGCGTGAAATTCTGCTCTAATGTTTGAGCTTCAGGAAAGTACACAAAAATTGTTAAAGAAAAACGGTTTATAATGTAATGCTGTTTATAACATTCATATTTGTAATTAGTTTAATAGTTGTTAAATACCATTTAAAAAAATATTCTCATGTGTTTTTTTGTAATGCGTGAGAAGTATTAATGTTAAAACTGTACCGTTTTTACCCGATTTATTTAATTAAATTTTTTAAAATACTGTTTATGATATTTATGTTTATGATGACATTTTGTAATTTTTTTAAATAGTTGTTAAAAATGGTAAAAATGTCTACTGAGTTTTTTTTATGTGTGAGAAGAATATGAATATTAATGTTAATTAATATACATATATTAATGTTAAAGGGTTATTGTTTTTACCAGATTTTTTATTTAATTTAGCTTTAATTTGAATTTTTTTAAATATTTAAAATAGTGTTTGTAATGTTCAAATTTTATGTTTTAAAATATTTGTTAAAAACACGTTTTAAAAACGTGATCATGTTTGTTTTTTATTTTATGTAATGTGTGATAAGTATTAACGTTAAAGGTTTACTGTTTTTACCAGATTTTTTATTTAATATAGTTTTAATGTTAATTTAAAATAATTATATATAAATAGTTAAATACAATAAAAAACATGTTTTTTTATGTGTGAGAAATACAGTAGATGTATATTAATATTAATTAATATACAAATCTTAATGTTAAAAGATTTTACCAGATTTTTTTTTTGTGTGTTTTACTTTTCAAATAAAGCAATAAGCCCCGTGAAGCCGTGGTTTACAGTGAATTTATAACAGAGTGCCTAAAACCCCCTTAGCGCGGCTCAACCAATCAGAATCAAGGACCGGAACGCTCCGTTTTATAAGTGTAATTTTTTGATTAGTTATTACTTTTAGTATTAGTGATTTCTAGTATTAAATCCAATTTGGGACAGATTGTCCTGGAAAAACGTAACCAGAATGTCAGCACAATACAAGGGTTAAACATGTTTAATGGAACTAAAGGTCACTCTGTCCTGTACCGGATGTGCTGCTCCATGTGTTTGTGACAGAAGTCTGCGGCCTGTGGTCCTCCGTGTCCGTCGAACAGAGCGAAGAAGAGTACGTTATGCGAGAGTTTGCTGGCTTGGAAGCGGTCCTCGTTGTCGTGCCGGCGGCCGATGTGGGAGGCGCAGCCCACCCTGGACAGGCTGATTTGCGGGATGGGGGTCCCGTAGCGGATGCTGGGAGGCAGCAGGATGGGCTCCTCTATCCGGTTATCCCAGATCCCGAAGGAGTCCCACGTGGCTGGACGTCCACTTCCGTCCGCGTCCAGACGAGAGCTGCTCCACCGGACGCTGCAGCTGGCGCCCCGGCCCACCGAGGACAGGCTGCATCGGAGCAGACGGGACAGTGAGGCGACTGAGACCGACATTGAGATGATCCTCAGATGGGACTCCTGTGGATAAAATTAAAGTTACAGTTAGTGGTGTTTGCAGTAACGCTTTATTTTAAGGTGTACTTGTCACACGTTACATGTAGGATAATAACAATTAATTATGTATAATTACATGCAAGTAACCCTAAACCAAACCCTAACCATAGAGTAAGTACATGTAGTTAATTCATATTAATCAGTACTTAAACGTATAACAAGGACACCTTAAAATAAAGTGTAACCGTGTTTGCTAAACCCATGACTACAACTTGGGATGTCAGATGAAGAAAAGTCTACTACATCCTTCAAAATAAGTCAATATTAGTGACTCTGGATCACAAAAGTAGTCGCTGGGGTATATTTGTAGCAATAGCCAACAATACATAGTATGGGTCAAAATTATAGATTTTTCTTTTATGCCAAAAATCATTGGGATATTTAGTAAAGATCATGTTCCAT
>NW_015636842.1:73674-100656 GCF_001515625.1 Sinocyclocheilus rhinocerous
GCCAAAAAAACATTGTATGGGTCAAAATTATTGATTTTTCTTTTATGCCAAAAATCATTAGGATATTAAGTAAAGATCATGTTCCATGAAGATATTTTGTAAATTTCCTACCGTAAATATATCAAAACTTAATTTTTGATTTGCAATATGCATTGCTAACGACTTCATTTGGACAACTTTAAAGATGATTTTCTCAATATTTAGATTTTTTGCACCCTCAGATTCCAGATTTTCAAATAGTTGCATCTCAGCCAAATATTGTCCTATCCTAACAAACCATACATCAATGGAAAGCTTATTTATTCAGCTTTCATGTGATTTATAAAGCTTATGACTGGTTTTGTGGTGCAGGGTCACATATGGTAACTAAACATTAATTTGTGCATTTATAGTCAGTATGTGCATGTTGATCTGAATGACCCCTAGTGACCTCTTCAGGCCAAGTTCACATGCATGCGCTGTGCTTCACTGCTGACCTTTGTGGGACGTGTGTTTCATGTCCAAACAAACACATTCCAGCACAAGACCTTAAAAGTGACATCACTGGACCATGTGACATTGACTCTGACATTGATGTTGCGTCATAACAACACGTTCTGCAATGAATGTTAATGTTGCATAATGCACACACAATTTAAATTACACACAGCAGTTTATTTATTTATTTTAGTTTTTTTGTTGTTGTTTTTGGTATTCATTTATGTATTTGTTATTTTACGTTACTTTTTTACCTTTGTTACTTTTTATTTCAAGTTATGCATTTAATTTTTTTTACTTCTGCCGCACTTGTACTCTTTTGTAAACCTTAATTTAACTTTATTATGTGAAAACAGTAAAATAATTACAAAAAAACCCATCAAAATGTGCAAACAACATGGATAAATAAATTGTATATTTTATATATGTATATTTTAAGTGTTTTACGTAAACAGATTGGCAGTCTAATAAATAATTGTGGTTAAGGTCCCTCCAATAATAATATAACGCTGTTTTTTTTAAGTATTAATAATTCGTCAAAACAGTTTTCACCTGATGCGTCAAAAATCGCTGAATGTCACCGCTTATTATAAACGCAAAATCACATGTAAACAATTTACAGTAACTTACCTGCTGCAAATAAGCAGGTTTATCAGTTAGTTGGCAAAGTTGTCAGTGTCCGACTCGGTCTCCTGTCCAGCTGGAGTGACAGTAAAGTTAAGGTGTGTCAACACATCGAGGCTACTAGTTAAATTGTTCAGGTGACAGATAAACTAGTCCTGCTCCAGGGGGCGCTTGGCGGCTCAAAAGCCGAAAACTCCTTCGAGTCGCAGTTAAACCTCGGGATATTTTATGTCAGTGAAGACATTAGTACACTAAAATCTATAAACAATTCAAAGTCAAAGACTTCGAACCTGAGGTAATAATGCAAACATGCCGCGGCAATGTTTACAAAATGATATTGGAGTCATTCTAATCAGATAAACGCAAACGGCTGTGATTGGTCAATACTGAGCAGCGCTGAGAAAAGTAACACCTATCAGGTGCCAAGCGCTGCTTCAGGAGCAGGTGTGGATAATAATTAAAACCGGAATAATGGCTGAGAGACACTTTGACAAACGCTGAATGGGAATTAAGGAGTGGAGAATGAAAAGTTAAGAAATTATTCTTTAGATTCATCCTACCTGACCAATCAGAGACAGCGTCCGAGCTGCTAAGCCCCGCCCTTCCGAAAACACCATTCTATGCGCTTGTTAAATTTCTGTAGCATACACAGAAGGTTATTCACATTCCAATACACAACAGTATCCAATCACAGGCCGTCTTTGCCCTCCGCTCGTCCAATCAGACGAGGGGGTGTGTGAGGGTTTAGCCTTTAGCTCAAGCTTCTTCTTTTTTTTTGGCGCCTAACGTGTAGCCTATTAGAGACATTAACACTACCAGTGTGTGTGCGCTTGGCCTCTTTCTCACTCATACACACACAGATGGATCACAGCATGTTTCTGCCGTAAACACAGCAGAAGTCCTGAATAAAAGATCAGCAAGTACTCAAAACACAAACGTTTTAATACACTATAAATAACTTATTCCTGAGGAGACCATAACATGAATTGCAACGAGATTCACGTTTTCTTAAGCAAACAGCAGCACTTGCTTGGTAGCAAATAAATGTTAAGGTAAGCTTATGTTTTAAGCTGTGCGCAGTACATGAAATGCTGCACTTACTGTAGCACATCTTGGAATCAGACTTGTGGCAACACATCTTGTTTTCTGTAGAATCAAGAATGAAAATGAACAGGCCAATGGATGCTCTGCAGTGAATGGGTGCCGTTAGAATGAGTCTCCAAACAGCTGATAAAAGCATCACAATAATCCACAAGTAATCCGCACCACTCCTGTCCAACAGTTAACATTTTTTGAGGTGAAAAGCTGCGTGTTTGCAAGAAACAAATCCATTATTAAGACATTTTAACTTCAAATGTCTATCCATAATACTGCTTTCTCCAGTAAAAAGTTGTCTCGTCTGAATCACGAGATAAATCTGCACAGACCAAGCAACGTTTACAACCAAAAACAGTCCAAAACAGCTCTAAACAAATATGTGGATGGATTTTGATGTGACAACATGGACTTTTTAACTGGAGGACGTGTTCTTATGGATTATGGACTCATATTTTATGAGTAGTAGTAATGGTTTGAAGTTAAAACATCTTCATGGATTTGTTCCTTACAAACACGCAGCTTTTGGCTCTACAAGATGTTAACTGATGGGACAGGAGTGGTGTGGATTACTTGTGGATTATTGTGATGTTTTTATCAGCTGTTCGGACTCTCATTCTGACGGCACCCATTCACTGCAGAGGATCCATTGTTGAGCAAGTGATGCAATGCTACATTTCTCCAAATCTGATGAGGGAACAAACTTATCTACATCTTGGATGACGTGAGTCAATTTATTCAGCAAATTTTCATTTGGGTGAACTCTCTTCAATTTATACATTGCTGAATTTCAGATGTTTCATGTTTACTTATACCGAATAGTGCTGGAGGTTTTGAACAAACACTCACCAGAATGCTTGAGGAACAGTGCCGCCACACAAACACTGTAAAGAGAGCAAAACAGAGGTATGGGAGAGAGAGCCATCACACCAACATTTGCTGCACAGTTCATCTCACTGTAGTATGTAGGGCAGATGCTCCGTAGGGTCCATAATGTCAACCAAACACAGGACATGGTAGCTGTATGTGATGCACCACTGCTCCTGAGTAAAAAATTTACAGCAGGACTCAATTCAGACATCATTTAGAACAAAGATACCTAAATTTAGTCCAAGCTTGCTTCTGTAAACTCAATATCAACATCTTGCTCCCTCACGCGGAAAGGATAAAATATTCAGCAGACATCACTTAGAGCGCTCACAAAACACAAAGACCCACATCGGAAAACAAAAACCAGGCTCATGCACAAGGATTTTTAACAATTCAACTTGAAAAAAGTTCAAAAATCACATCATGTAGAACATCACAAACATTATTTTAATCCATTAAAAGTGCTCTACAGTGATTATCAGCCCAGCATTATGTACCTCTAAAGGACGCTCGCACGGACAGTATTTTTGCAGTGATAAAGCAACCAATAGGATTAACATCTACCAGCATTAACAACAACTACCAGTGCTTGAAGTTTCTCAGGTGTGCAAGTGAGTGACCACAGTGACTGAACATGACCAGTGCGCACATTTAGAAAGTCATTAGCTGTTCTGACAAAACCTACAAGGTTCCTAAAAACAGTGTAATACAGAAACTGTTGTCAAACAAGTTTCTTTTTTAAAGAAAAGTGATACAAAACTTCATTTTTGAAATGTTAACCTAAATAGAGTGACATTCAGTTTTACACAAGTTAATACTAAGAGTGAAGACAGTAGACAATTTTTGCCTGTACAAAAATGAAAAAATGTCATTGAACTTTCAATAGTTACATAATAGTGAACAATTCACTTGTCGATTAATGTTTAAGTGAATGCATTAACTAAGCTAGTTCACATGGCCTCAACGAATACCAACATTTCAAAAAGTTGGATGTTGGACTTTTAAATGTTGGGAAACAACTGCAATTTCCACTGCATTTCAACAGTGTGAACATGCTAATCCAAAATAAAGTCTACAAGTTACAAGAAATGAGTCTTAAAGGGATAGTTCACCCTTCAATGCGATCATATACGTCCAAAATTCTATTAGATTCTTTTCTCAGGGTCATTTTGAGCATGCAGAAGAAGTCAATGGGGTCCAAAGTTTTTTGGTACCCAATGTTCTTCAAAACATTCTTCTTTAGGGGTTTATAAAAGAAAAAAAGTCACACAAGGATTGGAACAACATAAGTAAATGATGATAGAATGTTCATTTTTGAGTGAACTACCCCTGTAAGAGATATGCAAGAACCTTCCAGACTTCCAAAACCTGAAAGGTTGATAGTTGGGTAGTAGTCTGTACCAGTATGACCAAACGTGGCACCTCTCTACATTGGACACTCTAGTCCAGGATTCCTCAAATCCTGCCCTGGAGGGCCAATGCGCTGAAGAGTTTAGCTCCAAGCCTGATCAAACTCACCTACCTGTGATTTTCTAATGATCCTGAAGACATTGATTAGCATGCTCAGGTGTGTTTGATTAGGGTTAGAGCTAAACTCTGCAGGAAAGTGGATCTCATGGGCCAGATTTGAGGATCCCTGCTCTAGTCTCACGCACTTCATAGTCAAGAACAAGCGTAGGCCATGAGACTGTAAGTTCACATCAAGCTCGCCATTTGGGACAAGGCCATGGGCAAGACATCATTTCAGAACCTTCAAATTCTGGACATGGTCTTAAATAGGGGTAACCAAACTTGGTCCTGGAGGGCCGGTGTCCTGCAGAGTTTAGCTCCAACTTGCCTCAACACACCTGCCTGGAAGTTTTCCTGGTCTAACACTTCCATGAAGCAACAGTAGGCTACATATTTTTAGACATTTTTACTATACATTCTCCAGTGTAGCACATCTACAAAATACATTTACATAACAATGAGTCACTTTTCTGCTTCCTCTTTGGGTTGTGGTTTTGAGCAGCACTTAGATCCAGCAAACAGCGACCTAAAGACGTTCCTCTTCTTCTTTCCTGTCCTGGCCTTTCTGGGCGATTGTTCGGAGAGGCATATAGACTTCCGGAGCGTGCCGATACGCCGCTCATGTTCACGGATCTTACACTGCAGGTGGTTCTGGATGGCAAATCCCAGGGACTCCATATCCAGCGACGCTCCATAGACTTCCCACGTCATTCCCTGCTCATCCCAGACGATCTCCTGAGTTGCACCGCTCTCCTCCTTTTCTCCTTCCACCCCTGCTGTTCCCCCAGAGTTGAGTGGCTTCAAGGAGTCCCCAGAGGTCTTCTCCGCCACCTCGGGCAACACTTGACAAGTTGAGTCAAATTCACTGATGGTTACTTGGGGGGGGACCGAACCGAGAGGTTGCGGAAACTGGCTACGAAGCTCAATCTCTATTTGACAGATGTGTTGAAGTGGTTTCTGGCTATTGGGAGACTTGTAAGGGGGTGGACCTAGAAATCTAGGCTTGGCTCCTGTTGGTTTGGGGTCCGGTAAGGCTACAGTCGGCAACCAATCAGAGTCCGAGTTGCTGTCAAGGTTGAGCCCATTGTGCAGGCCAGCTTTAGAGTTGAGGTCAATCTCATGGTTCAACTGACAAGGTTGAACGTTGTGGACTGGGCTTGTGACTGTGGATCTGCTGCAGACCTCCACAACCGCCTGGACCTCGACATCAACGTACACCAGTTTCAGATCCGCCTGCAGTGCTGCATCCTTCATCTCGGTCACTGGGAGACCTTCAACTGTCATTGTCACTGCATCCTTCAAGTTCTTGGGTGTCGGAATCTTATTCTTTTTTTTATTCATTACAGTATCCTTCTTGACCTCAGTCGCCATTTTGACATTCTTAACCTCAGCTTCCCCCTTTCTCTCTCCTGTGTTCCTCCTCTCCTCGCTCTCTGCTTCCTCCCTTCCCTTCTTTTCACAGAGTATCTGACTCTTTCCTGCGTGTCTCTCTTGGGTCGTGACATATGGGTCAGTCTTGTCTTCTGGCTCTTTCAGCTTTTCGGCACAATACAATGACAGAGAGGACATTTCTTTGCAACCTTTCAAGTTCGAGATGACGTCACTTCCTCCAAGACTGTGTCCCAGAAGGACAGCGTCTTTTATTTCGTCTCTTAGCATCTCTGCTTCTCTCTCGTTCCCGCTCTTTATCTCTTGCTCCTTTCGTCCCTGAGGGCTCTCCCCCATTGCTGCTTTCGTCCCCAGTTGCAGGTTGCTCTCCACCAATGTGTCAATCATTTTATCTTTTGGAGAAGAAGTCGACAGCAGTCCCTCTTTGCTCGTGACTCTTCTATTCCGCTCGGTTTTGTCCACTTTGAGAGACGCAGGATAGGGCGGTTTAAGTTTGGGGCTGGACGTAGCTCTAGGAATGTGCGAGAGAGTCCGGTTGAGACTCTTGGGAGAGTCGGTTGAGGAAATCTGGGAAGCAGATGATGTTTTTTGAAGCGTCTTTTGTGGGGAGTCTGTGGAGCCCATGATATGAGATGCTGAGGCAGTTTTTTGCATGTTATTGGGAAATGCTTTTGCACTCGCTTGTAGCTTCTTCTCATGGCTCACATTTGGGGATCTTGGTTTTATCCCACTGGGTCCAGTTTGGCTGGATAAACTTAAGACCTCCACTCCAAGTGCAGTTGTTTTGGTTGTTTTTTTCGATGCCGTTTTAGTCGTAGCAGTTGAACTGGCTTTTCCCGCAGTGACCTGCTTGGTTGTCGCTGAGTGCATGGTGGGTATTTTTGATGCAGCTGTGGATGCAGGGAGCAGTTCTGCGGCTGGAATGGCAGCGGTGGCTAATGCATTGTGTTTTAGTGTTTTCACATGGCCGGCGGATTCCCTGGAGGTGGATCTCTCCTCCTGCTCTTTAGCTTGTACTTCAATCCCATGATTCTCTCCAAGTCTTGTCCTGGTTCCAGGAGAGTGGTTTCCCTTTCTGTGCTGGGACTCAGATTCCCAGCATGCCTTGGGTTCATTATTTCCAGGGGGATGAAGGAAAGCAGGTCGGGATTCCATGAAACTAATAATAGTTGAAGGATCTAATAGTCACAATCTGATTTAGTGATGTCCTAGTTGTGGATGTGACACATCTGTGTAGAAACAACAACACATTTAAAAATATATTTTGATAAAATAATAAACCTTATTAAACAAATAATTTATATTTTTTTTAAGGACACAGTTTTTTCTGGCTTTAATGCTATTTTCACAAGTGTTGAATTTTCATTGTCATGTGTTCATTGATCAAACATTTTAATTGACATTGGAAAGACAGGATTATGGAAACTATGGATTTTATGTCAGATCAGTTAGGTACTGTAAATGCACTCCTAGAGTAACAACTGTAGGCTACTTTTATCATGCATATTGAACTGATCTGTACATTTACCATACTGAAAAGATAATCCTGTTGCACTGTGGTGATTAAACCAACCCTTACGAAAAAATAATCATGGTTTTATCTCAATTAAACTAAAAAACATGGTTACTATAGCTAAATCATGGTAACCACAAATTAGCCATGGTTTTGCTACTACACTAACCATAGTTTAACCATGGTATTTGTAGTAAAACTGGTTATACCAATGTTAATCAATACGCCAAAAAAGGTTACTACACTTTTACTATAATAATACCATGGTTAATTTTCGCAAGGGAACCCTTACAACACTTACAGCCCTAATGGAAGAAAGTTTTGAATGATGGCTGTTTTACGTGCAAACAGTTTTTAAAAATGTGCCACTTGTGAAAATAGAACCAAAGAAACTACATAAATTAATAAATTAATAATAATAATAATAATAATAAACTTAAATGCTCAAATTCCCTGCTGGAAAAAAAGAAAGAAAGGAGAAAAAACTAATTTAGGCCAGTTTAAGAAGCCTATCCAAAACCCTGAAAAACAGACCTGTCTAACTAGGTTAGGCTGCAGCTGTTGATAAAAAAATCTCTTATTCTTCTCTATATTTTAGTTCAGTATTTCGGTTTTAATTCTCCGTTTACATTAATATAATGTAACATTTAATTCGGTTCTAATTTGTTCTAACAAGTTTCCCGCGTGTACTTCTTCAAAGGAGGGGCAGAGATTCTAACTTACATGCGACGCCCTTAACTACACACAACACAAGTAAACACTATCCGTTATTAACGAACTACACAAACGAGTTCTTAATAAATTTAACGCACAAACATACTCACTATTTAATGCCTCCCATTCCGAACCCAGACATTGCCAAGACGCTGTGCTGCTCTGAATGAGCTTCAGTTTGCGGATGCTGTAGCTGTGAAGTGTGTTCCCTCTCACGCTTGAATAAATGACGAGACGACGCTCAGTTCTGCAGAGGATGACGCACGCACGCACGCACGCACGGAATACAGCTCACGTATCGATTTAGTTTGATGTGCATCTCATTTTTCCAAAACATCAACTGGCATTGTAGAGATGTGAGCGTTACACCGCCACGTTTCTTTGCTTTCAGCTGGGAAATCGCCAGAAAGCAATTGCATCTCTATTCAAACATCAATGTATCTGCATTTTATTACTTAGCGCTATAGACTGGATTTAATTTTGTAAACGGAAGTTTAAAATCCTTTATTTATTTAATAAATAACGTTACATATCTAATTTCAATAGACTAGAATATGTTTTAAAATCCTTATAAAACACATACATGTTCTAATCACATTCACATTTACAAAGATTCTAATTTACATGCGACGCCCTTAACTACACACAACACAAGTAAACACTATCCGTTATTAACGAACTACACAAACGAGTTCTTAATAAATTTAACGCACAAACATACTCACTATTTAATGCCTCCCATTCCGAACCCAGACATTGCCAAGACGCTGTGCTGCTCTGAATGAGCTTCAGTTTGCGGATGCTGTAGCTGTGAAGTGTGTTCCCTCTCACGCTTGAATAAATGACGAGACGACGCTCAATTCTGCAGAGGATGACGCACGCACGCACGCACGGAATACAGCTCACGTATCGATTTAGTTTGATGTGCATCTCATTTTTCCAAAACATCAACTGGCATTGTAGAGATGTGAGCGTTACACCGCCACGTTTCTTTGCTTTCAGCTGGGAAATCGCCAGAAAGCAATTGCATCTCTATTCAAACATCAATGTATCTGCATTTTATTACTTAGCGCTATAGACTGGATTTAATTTTGTAAACGGAAGTTTAAAATCCTTTATTTATTTAATAAATAACGTTACATATCTAATTTCAATAGACTAGAATATGTTTTAAAATCCTTATAAAACACATACATGTTCTAATCACATTCACATTTACAATTTAACATCAATATGGAGCACAAAACCAGTCATAAGGGTCATTTTTTCGAAATTGAGATTTATACATCATCTGAAAGCGGAATAAATACGCTTTCCATTGATGTATGGTTTGTTATGATAGGACAATATTTGGCTGAGATACAACTATTTGAAAATCTGGAATCTGAGGGTGCAAAATATTGAGAAAATGGCCTTTAAAGTTGTCCAAATGAAGTTCTTAGCAATGCATATTACTAATCAAAAATTAAGTTTTGATATATTTACGGTATGAAATTTACAAAATATCTTCATGGAACATGATCTTTACTTAATATCCTAATGATTTTTGGCATAAAAGAAAAATCGGTAATTTTGACCCATACTATGTATTGTTGGCTATTGCTACAAATATATCTGTGCCATGACAGCTTTTGTGCTCCAGGGTCACATATCTGCTATGTACATTTCTCCTAGCTGTTTAAATGACTAAATGCAGAGCAAATAGAAACTCCTGCATATCTCAATATCTCAATGCCAAAGTCTGCATCAAAAGTCAGAGATCTCAGTATTAGCTCAAATGTTTCTCATCAAAGTCAATGATTTGAGCTGCTTTCCATTCATTTTATAACTTTATACTCTTACTGTATGACCACAATGGCTTATTGTAAGAAAATATTGACCCATTTTTGTTTCTATTTTTAGGAAATGTCTGAGAAAAAGAGTTGTAATTTTATAAAGCGATATGTGTATTGTGTGAGACTTCACTTTTGTCCAAATGAAGTTCTTAGCAATGCATATTACTAATCAAAAATTAAGTTTTAATATATTGATCTATCAGTCTGTGTCTCCTCACAGAAACAGCTGCGTGTGTGCGCTCAGCTGTCCGCTCCATCTGTCTGCTGTCGGTTCGAGTGCCGAGCGTCAGTGCTCTTTAACTCTGTGAGTCTGGCCGTGTGTTCAGTCTCCGTCCGTCCGTCCGTCCGTCTGTCTCTCTCATGGCCTCCGAGCGCTCGTCCGCTGAGAGTCGCTCCTCGCACCTGAGCTCTGACCCCAGCATCATCGGCACCGACGCCGCGGCCAACAGCATGTGGGAGGAGAGCTTCGACACAGAGAAGTAAGACCCCTTTCATTTCACACACAACAACTCTGAACATCCAATGGACATTTACAACATTCACACTTACAAACCTTCCTGCAGAGTTTAGATCCAACACACCTGTCTGTAATTAACAAGTAAACCCTTAACTAGTAGATTCAGATGCTTTTAATTAGACTCTGGAGGAAAGAGGCTCTCCAGAACCAGGAATAAAGAACTAGATGACAAAATATCACTATAAAATGTGACCCTGGAGCACAAAACCAGTCATAAGGGTCCATTTTTAGAAATTGAGATTAATACATCATCTGGAATCTGAATAAACAAGCTTTCCATTGATGTGTGGTTTGTTAGGATAGGACAATATTTGGTCGAGATACAACTATTTGAAAATCTGGGACTTAACACTGCTTTTGTGCTCCAGAGTCACAAACCTGTTTTGAAAAGAAAGTAATTGCAAAATTGCTTTTTAAATGTAAAACATTTTCAAAAAGAGATTTGATTATATTTGTTAATATTATTTAATTGGCCTGAACTGACAATGAACTGCTGTATTGTTAATAACTAACGTTAACAAAGATGAATAAATACTGTAACAAACGAACTGGGCATTGTTAGTTAATTTTAGGTAATGCATTAACTTTTATTGGGCCTTTTTGTAAAGTGTTACTGATATTTGTTAGGAAATTATGTAAAAAAATATATAGCGATTAAAAGACGTATTTTAAACGTAAAATTTAATTTGAAGGTAAAGTAAAATTTTAATCTTAAATGTCACTTACATAGTTTATTGATGATTTTAGCAGTAATTGCTGAAGTCATAAAAGAGATCAAATCTCAAGTTGTTTTTATTTTGAGAATAAAGAGCCTAGAAATCTCACCGATGTCTCCGATATTTCTCATCAGACTCTCCACGTTCATTTTATTTTATAGCTCTATACTCTAACTACTACTGACTCATGTGTGTTTGATTATTTCTCCTAATGCATTACTTCCCTCTCAGAGAAACATCTGAGACAAAGCTGATTCTTCAGTGAAACAACTGAGCTGGAAAACCCCATGAGCATTAAATAATTGATCTGGCTTTAAGTACATGCAGTCTTACTTTTCTTCTGACTCTGTAACTAAAGATAAATAACCAGCTTAGACCTGAGGTTTTGCTTGTGCTCAAATGCTTAAAAACCCCTAAATGAACTCAAAAACTAATTTAAAATCAAACAAAGGCAGCAAAAGCAACCCGAATCATTTCTTGTTGATTAAAGCTTCAGATTGGAGAAACAGTTGCTTGATACATTTACTAGCGTTGTAAGCTCAAATGCCTAAACAAGTAACAGAAAACAATTATTTGAGGAATCATTCATAACTGGAACAATAACAGTGCAGGATGAGTTACACTCTGAAGTTTGATACTTTATACTTCAATAATAGTGATGCTAGACTTACACTACTGTTCAAAATGTTACCGAGTCTTTTTTTGTTCACCAAGGCTGCATTTATTTGGTCAAAAATAAAGTAAAAATTATGAAATATTATTACAATTTCAAACAGCTGTTTTCTATGTGAGTACATATTAAACTGTAATTTATTTCTGTGATGCGCAGCTGAATTTTCAGCATCATTACTCCAGTCTTCAGCGTCACATGATCCTTCAGAAATTATTCTAATATTCTGATCTGCTGCTCGAGAAACATTTCTGATTATTATCACTGTTGGAAACAGTTGTGATGGTAAAGTTATTACTCCAGTCTTTAATGTCTAAAGTGTCTGCTTAATATTTCTGTGTAAACCATGATACATTTTTTTTCCAATATTTTTTTTGATGAATAAAAAGCCAAAGAACAGTATTTATTTGAAATAGAACTCTTTTGTAACAGTATACATGTCTGTACTTTCATTTTTGAGCAATTTAATGCATTATTGCTGAATAAAAGTATTCATTTCTTTAAAAAAAAAAAAACTCTTTTGAACAGTAGTTTAACAAATTCCCAATTAAATATGGTAAACAGTATATAAAATTGTTTATGTAAAAATGTAGTTTTGAAGTTATTGGAGTACAAGAAAACACTATTTCAGCATTTCTACATCAACATTTCACTTTTAATTCGGTGTGTAACATTTCTTTGTAATTATTTGCCAAATGTGCACGCATTTTCTAAGTGAAAGTGGCACGCACTAAAAGATTTGAGTTATGATGCATTGAGACTCAGAATCAAAAGGCTGCTTTGAAAGCTGAATGTGATCTCAGACTGGAACTTCACTGGCAGCTCTGCGTCTCTGTCTCTGTGTTTCAGTCACGGCGTGAGCACTAAGAGAGATTACTCTAGGGATTTTATCACAAAATACATTCACTTTCTTTTAAAAGTGACGGTTATTTTGCAGAGTAAGACTAGCTCTGGTTTCAACTTCTCTTGTTGATCTGGAACAACATTCCTGCCGGGTAAACAGCTAAATCATAAACCTACGTAAACCATTTTAAATTGTAACCTATTAGTAATTTTGTTGTTTATTTTCGACATTTTTATTGTTTTTTTTAATATATATTTTTTTATTAGTTATATATTTGTATTAGTTACTCTCTCCCCCCTCCCCCTACTTTTTGGTCTACAGTTTTTATTAATTCTTATTTCAGTTTTAGTTATTTTAGTATACCAAGAAATGTTGCTTTGGAAACCAGCTCAAAGAAAATGTATGTTTTTTGTTGTTCTTGTTGTTGTTTTTTTTAGTTTTTTTTTACAGTTAACATTAATTTTAAGACCAAACTAAAATGTTTGGTAACATTTACTTGAAGCCTTTATCTACAATGCATTATAAAAGTATTCTTAACATGTATTGTAACGCATTATATATTTTTTAGAAGTAATTGTATATTGCATTAAAATATTTGCAAAATCTTGGTTACATCTGAAATGTAGCTTTTTTCCTCCATGAGATAAAAGTTATGACTTTTTAAAATCTTGAAATATATCAAAATGAATCCAAAGTCAGAATTGTGAGAAATAAACTTGCAATTCTGAGAAAAATGATCAGAATTGTGTGTATAACAAAAAAAAAAAATCACAATTACATTTTCTAAACCATGCCAATAGAAATTGGTTGTTTTCATACATTATATTTTCTCAAGGTGTAACTAATTATAGTGTTATAATGCATTATAACTGTGGTTAGAATTATTAATGAGATCATACCGACCATAATGAGATTAATGCATTAAAAACACTTTAATGCATTATATATATAAAGGCTTCAATTTCAATTCGATTCAAATATTAGATTTATGTCTGATGATGAGTTATGAGTTTCTCCTGAACAGGCAGCGATGGCCAGTCGGGTCACTTGTCGGGTTTTGGCCATGGATCTCAGGGGTCACGGTGAGCTCAAACGTCTAGCTTTAGTTCAATGGTTAACCTGTAAGTTACCCGTGTGCACTGATCTGACTAGTACAATCACAAACAGGCGTAACTCAAGTCCGGCACGCCGATGACCTTTCCACGCAAACCATGTCCAGGTAAAACACACACACACACACTGAATTATGACTTTTATCTCATAATTTCAATTTTTTAAAATCTCATAATTATGAGGATGTCAGTTTTCACTTTTATCTCATAATTTCAACTTCATGTGTTATAATCTCAACTTTTTATTTTATGATTACGACTTCTTATCTCACAATTACGATTTAGTATGTCATAATTTCAACTTTTTATCTCATAATATCACTTAGCATGCCAAGTTTCAATTTTATGTCATATTTATATTTTATCTCATAATTATGACTTAGTGTGTCAATTTTGACTCGTCTCATAATTTCAACTTCATGTGTTATAATCTCAACCTTTTATCTTGCAATTATGACTTTTTATCTCAATTATAAGTTAGTATGTCAATTTCAGCTTTTCAAACTTATGACTTATGTTAGATTCAATTTTTTCATAATTACAGCATTTTATCATAATTATAACTTACTATGTCAATTTCGACTTTATCTCATAATATTACTGTCATAGTTTTCATAAATATTTTCCATATATATATTTTTTTTTTATCAATTTTAACTTTCAGAGCAAAGAAAGAAAATAAATATGAGGTTCATTATGATTTTTTTTTTTAAATGTCTTTGAATTAAGTCTCTTCTGCTCACCAGGGCTGCATTTACTTGATTAGAAATACAGTAAAAACAGTAAAACTGTGAAATATTATTACAATTTAAATGAGCTGTTTTCTATGTGAATATCTGTTAAACTGTAATTTATTTCTGTGATGCGCAGCTGAATTTCCAGCATAATAGAGCTGACCAATCACCTCCTGTGCTCACAGAGACGTAGCCAATGTGGTGCGAGCGACGTACGGCGAGATCCCGCCCCCCATCATCCTGGTGGGTCACAATGTGGGCGGAGCCATCGCGGTGCACGCGGCGGGTGGTGCCCTGCTGCCCTCTGTGGTCGGGCTGGTGGCCATCGACGTGGTGGAGGGTGAGAAACACTGCGTCATCTGTCATAAACCAGCATCAGTCACATTTTTTTTTTTACATTTTAAAATGCTTATTACAAAGGTATATAATATTGCTACTACTACCAATTCTACTAATAGTAACAACAGTAATAATAAAAAATGTATACATTTATATAAAAAGAATAATATTACATTTAAATATTAAACAATATATAAACTAAAATAATATGAATAATGAATCTTGATTTTTAATTTTTTTTTTTTTTTTTAAGAAAACATTAATTCAAGCTTTAGCACTACTGTTTCTACTACTGCCGTTACAATATCTTAGTTTCTGCCAAATACTTAAATAATATATATGTAGTTTACTTAAATAAAATACATATATATTATTTCTACAATTTAGTGCAGGTTCTCTTCAGTCCTGCTTTTATCCAGCGGGAAAGAAAAAAAAAAGGGATTTTATCACAAAATACATTCACTTTCTTTTAAAAGTGACAGCTATTTTGCAGAGTAAGACTAGCTCTTGTTTCAACTTCTCTTGTTGATCTGGAACAACATTCCTGCCGGGTAAACAGCTAAATCATAAACCTACTAACTAACCCTAAAACAGAGAGAAATGACTTGTTGAAGCCCCAACAAGAACATGACAAAATCACATCTCCGCCAAGCCTCTGAATTATGACTTTTATCTCATAATTTCAATTTTTGTATCTCATATTTATGAGTATGTCAGTTTTCACTTTTATCTCATAATTTCAACTTCATGTGTTATAATCTCAACTTTTTATCTTATAATTATGACTTCTCACAATTACGATTTAGTATGTCATAATTTCAACTTTTTATCTCATAATATCACTTAGCATGCCAAGTTTAAATTGTATGTCATATTTATATTTTATCTCATAATTATGGCTTAGTGTGTCAATTTTGACTTGTCTCATAATTTCAACTTCATGTGTTATAATCTCAACCTTTTATCTTGCAATTATGACTTTTAGTATGTCAATTTCAGCTTTTCAAACTTATGACTTATGTTAGATTTCAAATTTTTCATAATTACATAGTTTTATCATAATTATAACTTACTATGTCAATTTCGACTTTATCTCATAATATTACTATGTCATAGTTTTCATAAATATTTTCCATATATATATATATTTTTTTTATCAATTTTAACTTTCAGAGCAAAGAAAGAAAATAAATATGAGGTTCATTATGATTTTTTTTTTTTTATGTCTTTGAATTAAGTTAGTTGCCTTATATATACACTACCACACATTATTGAAGGCAGATGTATGGAAGCCCATTTCTGCCAGATTAGAAAAAACATCATGCCAGTTGACAAAGTGGCATAATCCTCATTCTCATAACATAATTTTTTTGTCTCATATTTATGCCTTAGTATGTCATAATTTAGCCTTAATTTAGTTTTTTAAACCTCATAATTTAGATTTTTTTTGTCCATTTCACTATCTCATAATTACAACTTAGTATGTCATAATTTTGACTTTCTTAATTATGACTGTCATAATTGTTACTTTCTCAGTTATGACTGTTTAAACTTTTTTTGTTAACTTCAATTTTTAATATCATAATTTTGATTGATCTCAATTTCAACTTCATGTCATAATTTCAACTTTTTATCTCAAAATTATGACTGTTTACTCAATTTAGTTTTTTTAAACCTCCTAATTTAGATTTTTTGTCCATTTCACTATCTCATAACTACAACTTAGTATGTCATAATTTTGACTTTCTTAATTATGACTGTTTACACTCCATTTATTTTTTGTCAATGCTAATTTTTTAATTCATAATTTCGATTTCTCTCAATTTCAGCTTCATAATTTTAGACTTTTTATCTCATAATTATGACTGTTTACACTTATTATTTAGATTTTTTTTGTCAATTTTGTTTTTAATCTCATAATTTTTAGACTTTCATCTTTATAATTTGTCATCCCAATTTTGACTCTCATAATTAAATAATTTTGACTTTAATGACTTATAATTTTGAGATAAAAAGTCAAGTATGACATACTATGTCTATTTTCGTCAATGACAATTTATAATTTTGACTTTTTAATGTCATAATTACTACTTGGTAAATCAGTTTCAACTTCTCATCATTATGACTTGGTATGCAGTTTTTAGTTTTATATCATAATTATGACCTTTTTATCTCATAAATCTGATTCCCAATTTTGACTGATCTCATAATTACGATCTACTAAAGCATGACTTGTTTCTTATGTGGCGAAACTGGCTTCCATAACAACTGAAATCCTGCTATTGGTCACATACACCCATATTTAACATTTATTAACCTTTGACCCCTCCGTGTGCAACTGAACAAACAGTGCATGACAAACAACCGAGCGTAATCGATGTGCATGTGTGCTTCAGCCGTGCAGTGTGTACAGCTGGAGAATCGACCTGTCTAAAGCAGAGAAATACTGGGATGGCTGGTTCAGAGGGATATCGAACCTCTTTCTGTCCTGCAACGTCCCAAAACTCCTACTGCTGGCAGGCAAGAGACACGTACCAATCAAAGCACTCCTCTGAAACACATGAAACAGACATAACAGTAATCCTCCTTTTAAGGAACATTCTAAACAATGCAACATATAATCAAACAAATGATGCTGATCTGAATGGCTAAAGGGAATCATTTATGCAACAAAATTGCTCAGTTCTGTCAGTTTAATGTGAAACGTGTCCTGTGTTCAGGCATTGATCGACTGGACAGAGACCTGACCATTGGACAGATGCAGGGTGAGTCTGATCAATAACTGTATCCTATGACAGCAATCATGCATTGAGCTGCACAATAACAAACATTGAAATCTGCCCTAGCAATCTATATAAATGATTTCGAAGATGCCTAACAATCTCAAATGACTGTGATTGGTCGACCAGCGCTGAGAAAAGCAACGTGACCAACAGCGTTTTCACCTGAATAATGATGGTAATAGTAATGTGCTAGCATGCTAATATTCTCTATTTAATGTTTTCTATGGCTTCTGTAGGTAAATTCATGATGCAGGTGCTGCCCCCTTGTGGACACGCAGTGCATGAGGACATCCCAGATAAAGTAAGAGTATATATCATATCCACATTTCTATTCAAAAGCTTGTGATCACTGATTTTCTTCTAAGAAATTGATACTTTTATACAGATACATTAAATTGATCAAAAGTGACAGTAAAGACTTTTATAAAGATACCAAGATTTCTATTTGAAATAAATGCTGCTCTTCTGAACTTTCTATTCATCTGTGAATCCTGAAAAATAAAATATATCAGTTTCCACAAAAAAAATTGGGCAGCATAAAAATTGATAATAATCAAAAATGTTTCTTGAGCAGCAAATCAGCATATTAGAATGATTTCTGAAGATCATGTGACACTGAAGATCTGATCACAGAAATAAATGACAAATTAAATTAAATATTCGCAAAGAAAATAGTTATTTTAAACAATAATATTTACTGTTTTTTTTGGAATAAATAAACAGTCTTGGAACACTCAACATTCACTCACTCATCTGTATAAACATTAATTATGCACAGATGATTTTGCTATTCTTGTTGCACGTTTTAATGCAATATCTGATTTTTGTGCATTTTTGAGGTGGCAGATGCTTTGGCAAGTTTTATGATCAGACACAAATTTGCCGAAGCACGCAGTGAAACTAAAAGGTGAGTTAATAACAAATGAACAATTCTATCTAAAACTATTTTAAAAAATTTATTGGTCAACTTACCTATGAGGACTTACCTATATATATATATATATATATATATAGTATAAAATGCATTAAAAGGTGTAATAAACAAATTCTGCTGAAGTTTGAGCATGTTAAACATCATAGAAACTGCATGTCATTCTCTCTCTCTCTCAGTTCCTCGTACCCGTTCATGCGGTGAAAACACGAGAGTGAGTGACATTGTTTTTCTCGTCTGTAAATGTTTGCTGTCATTTGTTTGTACGGCAACTATCTATCCTGTCTGCATTTGTGCATGCGAACTGAACAGAGTCGAATGTCTTTGTCCATCAGATAAAGCAGAACAGGCCTGAAACCTCCACCAGATCAAAACATCCTTCACATCCAGCAAAAACATGCTACTTTTGCCATTAATCCAGGAACTGTTTCAACTGTCACTATCCTGAGTTTAGAATAAAGATTTGAATGTTCATTATTCAACTGTGTCGGAATTTTTAGTTTAACTGACAGGAAACATTCAAATATTTAAATGAGACGGAATTATGTGACACTGTGTAAATGAGATGATGTTTAGCCCCAAAAAATTTACATTAAAATTTATTAATATTCAAAGCACAGTCTGACTGAAACACGTGCAAAATACTGAGCATGAAATGGTACAAATGTCTACTGAGTGTGTGTGTGTGAGAGAGAAATACGGTGAGGTGAACTGCAAGTGTGTTTTGTGTGCGAGTATACAAACATGTGACCGAAATCCCAATCTCAAAACGAAATCCAATCTCTAAATACATAAAGTGCATGATGGAAAAACTGGGCAATTAAGGAGAAAATTGGACAAAATTATTCTCTATTTACAATATACAGTCAAACAAGGAAGAACGCGTTACAGATTTAAAGGAACAGTGCACCTGAAAACGATCATTTACTCACCCTCGTGTCTTTCCACAACTTTGTTTTGCCAAAAACATCTGGAACTGTTTGAATGTAGTGCACAAGTCATATTAACTACTTTTATGGTGATTTCTGGAGTTTTAAAGAAAAGAAAAAAAGAATAATAGCGATTTAGACCCGTGGGTGAATAAACAGTAACAGAACAATCACTTATGGGGTGAACTCTCCTTTTAAAGAAATGGTTCACCGGAAAAAAAAGTTTGCTGAAAATTTACTCACTCTCAGGTCATCCAAGATATAGATGAGTTTGTTTCTTCATCAGATTTCTCTCTGAGTCTCAGCAATGGATCCTCTGCAGTGAATGGTGAATGGGTGCCGTCAGAAGGAGAGTCCAAACAGCTGATAAAAACATCACAATAATCCACAAGAAATCCACACCACTCCTGTCCATCAGTTAACATCTTGTGAAGCCAAAAGCTGCATGTTTTTAAAAACTATCATTAAGGCATGTTTAACTTCAGACCATTGCCTTTGGTAAAATATCCATAATGACGCTTCCTCCAGTAATAAAGTCCATCCCTTGTTATCCTCTCACATCAAAAATTAATCAACATGTTTGTTTAGAGCTGTTTCAGACTATTTGGGCTTGTAACCAGTGCTTGATCTGTGCAGATTTCTCTCCTGATTCAGACCAGACCACTTTTTCACTGGAGGAAGCGTTATTATGGATTATGGACTCGTTTTTTAGCCAAAGGCAACGGTTTGAAGTTAAAAACATCTTAATGATGGATTTGTTTCTTACAAACACACAGCTTTTGGCTTCTCAAGATGCTAACTGATGGACTGGAGTGGTGTGGATTATTGTGATGTTTTTAATCAGCTGTTTGGACTCTCATTCTGACGGCACCCATTCACTGCAGAGGATCTACTTGTGAACAAATGACGGAATTTCTCCAAATCCGTTCTTCTTCTCAAATCTTGGATGGCCTGAGGGTGAGGACACTGCCAGTAAACATTCATTTTTAGGTGAACTATCCCTTTAAATGAAATCCACTAAAATCTCAAGTGGACAGGGCATGTGGCATGCACAGCAAACATCACATGTCCTGCTCCACAGAATCCAAAGAGCACTTCCTAGAAAGTCCCACAGTTCTGTCCCATACAACGTCCGTCACACACTCCAGGTCTGGCGTCTTTGGTGAGGGCCAAATCCCCAAAAATCTCCAAGGCGGCGGCGTCTAAATACTGAGATTCTCTGTTTGTTTTTTTTAAATACTGCAGAACTCAAGCACATCAAATGCTTCTCTATAGAAAAATAAACCACTTCTGATCAGATTCAAAATAGTCTTTGACACGTTCTTTCTGCTGGGATCACAGACAAATGGTGAAACGGGCAGCGAACGCTGCGGCGGTAGGAAAGAGAAGATTGTCGAGCAAAGCAGAACCGATCGTCTGCCGATACCGAACAAGTGCTTTAGCTGTAGTGTGCACTGCGGGCGAGAGAGAACAGAGTTTACCCTGCTTTTCAGAGAATGTAGAAGAAAGATGAAATGAACGTAACATCGGACGTGGATTGTAGTATGTACTCGGCAGGCAGTTACATGCTCAATCACTGGCCATTCAAAGCCCATTCAACCCGTCTGAGCCCGTCGCTGCGGTCACCCAAACATTTGAGCATGAGTGGGCGGGGCCAGATCAGCACTTTGGGTCGTCGGTGGGCGTGTCAATGTCCGAATGCCCCGCCCCCGTAGCGAGCGACATCTCTGAACTGCCACTGGCTATTGGTTGTAACTCACCTGCGGAGGAAAGACAGTCATAAAGATATTCATCAGTACGGCTGTGTCCTAATTTGTATGCTGTCCTTACTAAATAGCATGCAAAATAAGAACAAGTTGCAAATCGTATTTCAAAATGGTTAACTGAATGTGCACTTGTAGTGTAAACCTTAAAGTATATAATAATATTAATGAAATAAAAGGCAACCTAAAGATTTTCATAAGTACACTTTGTAATGTCAAATAAATAGTTTTAACTTAAAGTACATTTTAAATAATTTTTATATTTTTGTCATGCTTTATTAAAGAAGTACAATTATTCTGATGTGTTGACTAACATACTGAAGCACATGTAATGCATGTGATATTAATTTTAACTGTAGTGTGTTATTTGATATTGCATTTAAAGTTAATATATTTTAAATGTACTAAATTGCAACTTATTTTAGTATGGATGTGATTTATTTTAGTAGGAATTATATATATTATAGTTTTCATTAGTTTTTTTTTTTTTTTTTAGTAATTTTTGTGTTGTCATTTTTATTTTTGTTTTTATATGTCTATATAGTTTTTGTTATATTTTCATTTCAGTTTTAGTTTTAGTTATTTTAGTACATTAAGTTAAACTCAATGAAAAAGAGAAATGATCAAATAAAAGTCAAAATAAGTTCAGTAACAATTTCAGTTAACATTTATTTTATTTCAAGAAACATTTTTTATGGTTTTAGTTAACTATAACAACTCTTGCTATATATCAAAACATGACATGCATGTTTTAACAGAAATGACATTAAAGTATATTTTAGTTTCCCATAAATGCTTGTCAGTTCATTCAGCAGTGCACTTTAACCATATTTCGAGACAATATAAGTAATTATGAAATTACATATAAAGATGTACTTGCGTCTAACTTAAGTGGGTCAAAAGAAGTGCTCTAAAGTTCAGCTAATTGCATTTTACATAAATGTTTAGACTACAATACATTTTCATTTAATTACAATTAACATGCAATTAAATGTCCAAAACATTACATTCAGTTTGTGCTTGAAGTGTATTATTTCTGTAGTGCATACTATTTTTTAAAAGTATGCTAAAATGTACACTTTATTCACAAGACTATCTGGATGGTTTGCCATTTTTGCCACATGCATATTTGTGCATGCTTTTTTGGCCTGTTATTAAATGTGCACTATTATTTGTCACTTTTGATAAAAGCATCTTCTAAATGCAAAAATGTAAATTATTACCCACAAGGCCTTGCACTAGAGAAGAGGACGACTTCCTCTCTCACAGAAATCAATGTTTATGAACTCGTTCGCACACTCACTCTGTTCGGTTGGCAAGGTGTCCTGGGACAGTGGCTCAGAGTCCAGGAGGACCTGAGGGAGACCCACCATCCTCACTCCGGGGTCACGCCCCCCCACGACATCGCCGGCCATGACATCATCGCTCATCACCATGGCGTTGAGAGCCACGCCCCCCACGGCGAGCTCGTAGTCCAGGGGAAGTTCATTCAGACACTCAGCACTCGACTGCATGTGAACAGAATTACACCACAGTCACACAGCATAGAGTTAAATACAATAGAATTACACTATAGCCATACTGAAGCAATAAGCCATGAATTTCAGGGATTCTACCATGGTTAAGGCCAGGATTATTACAATTAAGTATTAAACTACTACTCAAATAAACTACATAAAATAAATTTCATAACTTAAAAAACTAACTTAAAAATTAAAAAAAAACTTAAACTTGTTTTATTTTATCTAGTTAGCAAGGCAAAATTTTTTCCCTTTAGTTAAACTTAATTATCTCAATAAAAACTTTTTCTTAAATCTACAAAAATGACAAAAACACAACAAAAGTACTAACACTTTAACTAAAATTAAAATGAAAACAAGACATCCTTTTTTCATTTAGTCTAACTCAATGCATTAGCATAACTAAAAAATGATAGATATATAAAAAAAAAAATTCTAAATCACAACAAAATTACTAAAACTCTAACAAATTAAAATGTAAACACCATAAATATAAAAATTTCAAAATATTAAATAAACTTTTATAGTATCAGTGATTCTAAAATTACACTCATTATGGCACAATACAATGTTATTAGCGAACATCAATGTTTTAAGAAATAAATAAAAATATACAATAAGATGAAATTAAAAAAATGAATCCAATGGAAATATTTGAAACTAAAATGAAATAAAATTAATAAACACTATACAGACATTTTTTTTAAAAAATACTAATACAAATGACAAAAACACAACAGAATGACTAAAACTTTCAAATTAAAATGAAAACAGAAAATATATTTAAAAAATAATTAAAAGTATTAATGTTTAAAAAAAACTAAATAAAATACGATAAAATGAAAATAATGATTCCTCTGGAAATAATTTAATGTATCAATTCATTACCGTAATTAATAATAATTAAATCATACTTAGTATCATTATTATTAATATTAATAATAAAGTAAATTTATTCAGACTGTTATTCAGCTGTTTGTATTACACTGATTCTGTCTGAAGCTTCGTGTTCAGCTCATTTCTCTCTGCACTCGAGGAGGACTAAAACATGCACAAACAGCACATGACACACGAGCCTGACCTCTGCACAGCGACGAGGGAGAGAGAAAAAACACCAACCGTGAGGCCGAGAGCTTTGAGGATGTTCATTTTACACATGGGACACGTACGATGGTCCACCAACCACGGGTCGACACAGCCCTTATGAAACAGATGCCTGCGAAAAGCAGACGAACAGTGAAGACCGTGAAGGAGGGACAGATGTGGGTTTATCAGTCTAAAGCCCCGCTCACACCAAGAACGATAACTATAAAGAAAACTATAAAGATAACGATATTAGCGTTCACACCAGCGAACAATATCGTCTGTCACTTTAAATTTTCTAGCTCATTATAGCAGGATGGATTCTGATTGGCTGTCAATTTTTTATCGTTCATCAGCTGGAAAAAAGCTGGATATCGTTTCTCTTTATCGTTATAGCTGTGGTGTGGACTCTGCTATTCTTTAATATTGAGAACGATTTTTAGAACTATATCTTTATCGTCCTTGGTGTGAACGGGCTTTAATACAGCAGCCTCTCATGTTTGCGAGTTTTCAGTTGAACACTGAATGAATTTCAATGAATTGATACAAAAAGACCTGCACACCACTTACATCCTCTTTTTGTAGCAAATAAGAGAGTATTTAGCAACTTTGTTATATGAAAACATAGAAATAAATATAGTATAGTATATATATAATACAGTATATATGCTATATCCATTCAAAAGCTAAATAATTCAATCAAAGTATTTTTAAAAAAAAAAACGAAATAAAATAGGATAAAATGAAAATAATGATTCCTCTGGAAATAATTTAATGTATCAATTCATTACTGTAATTAATAACAATTAAATACTATTTAGTATCATTATTATTATAATTAATAATAAAGTAAATTTATTCAGACTGTTATTCAGCTGTTTGTATTCCACTGATTCTGTCTGAAGCTTTGTGTTCAGCTCATTTCTCTCTGCACTCGAGGAGGACTAAAACATGCACAAACAGCACATGACACACGAGCCTGACCTCTGCACAGCGACGAGGGAGAGAGAAAAAACACCAACCGTGAGGCCGAGAGCTTTGAGGATGTTCATTTTACACATGGGACACGTACGATGGTCCACCAACCACGGGTCGACACAGCCCTTATGAAACAGATGCCTGCGAGAAGCAGACGAACAGTGAAGACCGTGAAGGAGGAACAGATGTGGGTTTATCAGTCTAAAGCCCCGCTCACACCAAGAACGATAACTATAAAGAAAACTATAAAGATAACGATATTAGCGTTCACACCAGCGAACAATATCGTCTGTCACTTTAAATTTTCGAGCTCATTATAGCAGGATGGATTCTGATTGGCTGTCAATTTTTTATCGTTCATCAGCTGGAAAAAAGCTGGATATCGTTTCTCTTTATCGTTATAGCTGTGGTGTGGACTCTGCTATTCTTTAATATTGAGAACGATTTTTAGAACTATATCTTTATCGTCCTTGGTGTGAACGGGCTTTAATACAGCAGCCTCTCATGTTTGCGAGTTTTCAGTTGAACACTGAATGAATTTCAATGAATTGATACAAAAAGACCTGCACACCACTTACATCCTCTTTTTGTAGCAAATAAGAGAGTATTTAGCAACTTTGTTATATGAAAACATAGAAATAAATATAGTATAGTATATATATAATACAGTATATATGCTATATCCATTCAAAAGCTTGAGGTCAGTGATTTTTTTTAATTAAAAATTTATTTATTCATCAAAGATGCATTAAAGTGATCAAAAGTGACAGTAAAGACATTTATAATGTTACAAAATATTTCTATTTCAAATAAATGCTGTTTTTTGAACTTTCTATTCATCAACGAATCCTGAAAAATGAAATGTATGACGGTTTCCACAAAAATATTGCGCAGCGCAACTGTTTTCAACATTGATAATAATCGGAAATGTTTCTTGAGCAGCAAATCAGCATATTAGAATGATTTCTGAAGAATCATCTGAAGACTGGAGTAATGATGCTGAAAATTCAGCTTTGATCACAGAAATAAATTACAGTTTAACAGAGATTCACACAGAAAACAGCTGTTTTAAATAGTAATAATATTTTGCAATTTTAAAGCATTTTTCTGTATTTTTAATCAAATAAATGCAGTCTTGGTGAGCAGAAGAGACTTCTTTCAAAAACATTAAAAAAATTAACCTACTATAATAATATAAATACAATTAGATGAGATATACAATGTAGTATTATATTGCTTTACTATTGAAAAAAAAGCAGATTTAATGTAGCTATCTTGTTAGTGTCTTATCAAAAGTGCAGTCAGGTGTGTGTTTACCTGCAAGGTAAGATTCTCACTACATCATTTGCTTTATAACCCTCGATACACACGGCACAGTTATCAAAATCACTCTCCGTCTCCTACAGGAAAAAACACACACATTATACAGACAAAACACAGAGTGCAGGACTCTATATCAGCAGAACCCACTGCTGTAAGGACTGCCATATTGAATGTTTATTTGTTCACCTGATCGCCTTTCCTGATGGTCCGCACTTGTAACTGGCTGATGGCTTTTTTGGCAGCGTCGCCCAGCCTCCTCTGACCAATCAGAGAACAGAACGTGATTAATAAACGCTTTTCTCCTTCGACTTCAGACTGTTAACTTCTACATCCGTCTCTCGTTAGAATAATTAAAGACTGAGGGCTGTAATGAAAGGCTCTGTTGGCTTCAGGCTGCGGTTGTTTTCCTGTGATGAAAGTCACTTCCTGTGGCCTGTAATCATGTTTTAGGGTCACGTTTAAACACACACAAACCTAGAGGTGGAAAGTAACTAATTACAAATACTTTCGTTAGAGTACTTTTTTCTACTTTCTTGAGTATAATTAAATTGTGGTACTTTTACTTGAGTAGAATAAAACTAAAGTATTCAACTTCACTACATTTATTTTTCACCAAAAGTACAAATTACAAAAAAAAAAAAAATTAGACAAAGGCGGCGCCGATGGAGAAGAGCGAGCCGGCGTTTGACGGGCACTTTTCAAACTCCTGGGGTG
>NW_015636842.1:101063-102175 GCF_001515625.1 Sinocyclocheilus rhinocerous
CTTTGCTTTGACTGTCAATCACCGGCGTTGTCGTTTTAAATCAGCATCATTAGCGTTTCAGTATTTTAGTGAATGTGAGCTATGCTCTGATTTTAAATCGTAATTTTGTCAGCTCCTGAATTGGGTCATACCGCCGATATTACACAGCAGTATAAGATAGTCTATGTATGACCGAACGATTTATTCATATCCATATCCAAATGAGACGATATGAACTAGTGGTGGAAAGAGTACTAAGAAATTGTACTTAAGTAAAAGTATTGCTACTTAAGGAATACTTTACTTGAGTACAAGTAAAAGTACTGAAAAATAATATGACTCAAGTAAGAGTAAAAAAGTAGTTTGCTGAAAAACTACTCAAGTTACTGCGTTACAAAGTACTTTAGTATTATTTTTCTATTTTTACCCAAAATTAGACGATGTGAGCATTATTGAGCAGGGTTAACCCTAACACTCTTTATTTGTATTGTTATTTGTATAAATGATAATAAAAAATATAAATTACAAATATTTGAAATATTATTAATGTAATATTTCGCTGCACAATAAAATGTCAGTATTTAAGAAGAACATAAAAAGTATAAATATTTGTCTTATATTTCATTATTAATAATAATAATAATAATAATAACACATGGTCATTTTGAGTGAAACCAATCGAGACATACGATGGCTGCTGTTAGATCGGGTCTCCACGAGTACGGGTCTCCTAATAATTAGGATCCAGCCCCGGACGCCAGATCCCGTAAGAAAATATCAGTTTGTCCAGTAACAGAACAACTAGTCAGCAGAGCTGTTAATAGCCAAACCCTGTTAACAGCAAGTCTAGTCTGGTATCCAAAAATACCCAAAACGAGTGTTTAACAGTCTTCTGTCGAGAAAAGCCAGAGAAGAGCAGAAGCAGGAGACGAAGTGATGATGGTAAAAAGTAAGAGTTTATTGAACAATCTTAGTTGCGTATGTCTCAATGTTCAAACTTCGTCTGATGAGCACAAATTCAGCAAGTAATGATATATCCAACTGATTCACAACAACATCCCATAAACCTTGGGTTTCCATGAACATCCCCCCCTTATCCATCTCTTATTCATACAGACAAAACAGTTCATGAA
>NW_015636842.1:102708-122551 GCF_001515625.1 Sinocyclocheilus rhinocerous
TCAAAGTTTTGATATATTTACGGTAGGAAATTTACAAAATATCTTCATGGAACATAATATCCTAATGATTTTTGGCATAAAAGAAAAATCTATCATTTTGACCCATACAATGTATTTTTGGCTATTGCTACAAATATACATGTGCTGCTTATGACTGCTTTTGTGCTCCAGGGTCACATTTAAACAAAGAAAGTTTAAAATGCTTATTAGTGGCACAATAAAAATGGAATTTAAACGGTCATGGATTTTGGCAAATTTTGGATGAACAGGCCTAAATTAAAAGTAGAGCTGCAGAATGAATCATAATTATTAAACCACAAAAAGACTAATTAAATATGACGTATGCATGTAAAACTATTATCAGATACACAGAACCTCAAAGGTCTTCACGACAACCCATCGAAATAAAAGTTTGATTTAATTTGAAGTATATAACTTTGTTTTTTAAAGGAGTATCACAATTTTCTTCTCTGTTTTAATTTTAACAGTAAGCCTCTATGTTGTGCAGTACTTTGTTTGCTATATAAACAAAATTGTTCATTTTCATTTGGTTGTATTTTTAAATATTCTTAGTATTTATAATTGTTATTGTTTCAGGCCTTCATTTGATTACCACTGTTTTTGATTTTAAAAATTGGTATTAAATCAAACCCAGATAAAGCAGACAATAGATTAAAAAAATTAATAAAAATAGGGCATTATTATTTCACAAATTGTAATGATTATTAAATTGTTCAAGTTTTAAGAACTCACTTAATTACATACGTTTTTCAATTATTAACATTTTATTAATTTAAAACAGAATCCAGAAAAATTATGATGGAAAACATGGATCTTGGGAAAAATAACATGGAGTTTTGGGGGAAAAAATGATATAAAATGGATTTCATGTGGCCTTAAAAATTTACATTTTGATAAATTGTAGAATTCATAATCTAGAAACATTTAAATGGAATAAAAAGAATTTGGAAAAAACATTTACAGAATTTGTTAAAAAAAAAAGGATTTCACAGGTCTTAAAATTGTGTTTTTGTGATTCTTTCTGATTATGATTTAATGTAACCACTTAAAAAGAATCCAAAAAAATGTAAATAAAAAAATAATCTAGAAAAATTAAAACTGAAAAACTGATAAGGAAAAAAATAAGAGAATTTGGGAAAATTTCATAAGGCCGTATAAATGTACTTTTTGTTAAGCTTTCAATAAATTGTTGTTAAATCGTTTCAATACATTGTTGTTAAAAAAAGTTAAATGATTAATTAATTAGACATGCTTTTTGATTACTAAAATTTAATGTAACCATTAAAGCAGAATTCAGAAAATTTGAAATGAAAAAAAAAAAAATGTAATCCAGAAAAGTTAAAACAGAAAAAGAATTTAGGAAAAAAAATACAGCAGAGTTTGGGGGAAAAACCCCTGATAAAAAGCACAGTGAAAATCTTTAAACATCAGAAAACCTCCTCAGCCCAAACGAAAGGCAAAGCTCAAAGAGAGAATGAAAGCAAACAGGAAACACCACAAGAGAGAGAAACACAGATATACTGATGCACAACAAAGAGAGGAACTAAACCAGCAACATTTCTGCAACACTTCACAGACAGATAGAGAAAGAGAAAACTTTCACCGCAAAACATTTAAGACGCAGAATGACCAGCAGCACGCTGAAGTGACCGTTCCAGTTGAACCTGAATGCCAACATCACGTCTAAAGCATCACTCATGACATCCAGATGTGAGAGAACACACAAACACAGCTGGACGAAGGCAAACTCTGGTCAGAACCACAGCCACATCACAAACGTTCAAACGCTTTCCTGCAGGACCTGACTGTGTGAACTTTACAGAGAAGTCAGAAAACTGTTTCTGACACAGAACACCCACAAAAACACTCATGCATGTGACACTTTACATTAAAGTGCCCAAGGTACTAGAATGAACTCCTGTTTTCAGGACCTGAATTGCAGTGAATGGGTGCCGTCAGAATGAGATTTCAAACAGCTGATAAAAACATCACAATAATCCACAGCACTCCAGTCCATCAGTTAACATCGTGTGAAGCCAAGAGAAACAAATCAATCAAAATGTTTTAACTTCAAACTGTTGCTTCTGGCCAAAATATGAGTCCATGATCCATAATAACGCATTCTCCAGTCAAAAAGTGGTCTGGTCTGAATCAGGAGAGAAATCTGCACAGACCAAGCACTGTTTACAAGCCAAAACAGCTCTAAACAAATACGTCTGTGGATTTTGATGTGAGAGGACAAAAGAAAATTTACTTTTTCACTGGAGGAAGCATTATTATGGATCATGGACTCGTATTTTAGCCGGAAGCAAAGGTTTAAATAATGCCATAATGATGGATTTGTTTCTTACAAACATGCAGCTTTTGTCTTCTCCAGATGTTAACTGATTGACTGGAGTGGTGTGTGGATTACTTGTGATGTTTTCATCAGCTGTTTGGACTCTCATTCTGACGGCACCCATTCACTGCAGAGCATCCATTGCTGAGCAAGCGATGTAATGCTACATTTCTCCAAATCTGATGAAGAAACAAACTCATCTACATCTCGGATGGACTGAGGGTGAGCACATTTTCAGCAAATTTTCATTTGGCTGAACTACTCCTTTAAACCAGACATGCATTTATAATCACACATTTACCAAAACACAATCAATTACACAAGTTGCATTTATGTATAAACCATCACACATGCTAGATTATGCAATTATGCATCTCATATGCATTTACCAAAGCGCATCAGCCATCACTCGTGACCTTTTATGGACTTATAATAACACATAACCAGACATGCATATCTAGTTGACAGATGATGAACGTATTTATCAACACATATGCACTGACCATCACATTTAGCCAGACATGCATCTATGAATTTACCATCAATCCATAACCAAATATGGATTTGTAACCACCGCTGGCTCTACACCCCTTTACCTAAATTCATTACTTCAGACTTACGTGCCCTCTAGAAGCTTGCGTTCTGCAAGTGAACTTTACTGTGCCATCCCAAAGAGGCACAAAATCACTTTCACTGATTTTACATTAACTGTTCCCTCCTGGTGGAATGACCTGCCCAACTAAACGGCTAAAAACACATCTCTCCCATCTTTATTTGACCCTCTAATTCTAGCACTATTCTAATTCGGTTTTATCTATATGTTTTCTTTTTTATTTAAAAACAACAACAACACTTTACCCTTTAAGACTTGCACTCTATTTGTTTTCTAACTGCTTGTTTTCTTGAAAAAAAAGCATCTAACACTAGCTTTCCCCATTCTTTTTCTATTCTGTTTGTTTTCTTTTTATTTAATATAATTAACAAAAAACTATTTGTTTGCTAACTGCTTGTTTTCTTTAAAAAGGCCTCTAACACTAGCTTTCTCTATTATTTTTCTATTCTATTTGTTTTCTTTTAATTTATTACATAATTAACAAAAAGCTATTCGTTTTCTAACTGTTTTCTTTTTAAAAAAGGCCTCTAACACTAGCTTTCTCTATTCTATCGGTTTTCGTTTTTTTATTAAAAAACACTTTACCCTTTAAGACTTGCACTCTATTTGTTTTCTAACTGCTTGTTTTCTTTTTTAAAAAGCCTTTAACTAGTTTTCTCTATTCTATCTATTTGTTTTCTATAATTATATATAAAAAACCTTGCTACGTGTTCTGTGTTAGACTAACTGAGACTTGTTATAGCACTTGCATATCATTGCTCTTTTGTTGGTTTAATGTAATGTAATGTAATCACACATAACCCGCCACGCAGTCATCATCTATCATAACCACACATGATGCATTGATCAAGAGCATCACCTGGGTCAGACATGGTGATGGTCTCGTTGGGGTTGGAGGAACCCACGTTGAATATGACCACAGCTGACGCGTTTTTCCCCACGGCGTTTCGGATCTTGTCTCTGTACGTGCAGTTCCCGCGGCTGATGAGCGCGATCCACGCGCCGTATCCGCGCGGCGTGAACCTGCTGTTGGGATCGCACGCGTGTCTGTCCTGCGGCGCGGCGGGCATCGCCAGCACGCCTCTGGCCTCGCGTTTGAGCGAGTGCTCTCCGTAACGCCCGCACTCCGTCTTCTCGGTGCGGACCTCGGCCGTGACCGGATCCACGTACGTGATGTTAACGAACGCCGTGTACCATTCCTCCTTCTCCGCCACCGTGAAGTCCAAACACAGCAGATGGACGAAGCAGAAGGACAGCAGCCAGGTGGACAGGGCCAGACTACGACACGCCTGGATCACCGAGAGTGCCATAATAGTGTTATTGTTACTGTTATGAAGAATCTAGCGGCCGCGCGACGCCCGTTTACTCCATAATCTCCGTCTAGAGCGCGTTACGCGGCGCAGTAACCGACACTCATGGTCAAACCGTATAAAACACTCGACGTAAAAGACCGAGTTTTGTGGTTAATAGCCTCTCGAGCCTGTTGCCTGTGCGAGAGGCGCGTTGGTTCGGGGGAAACGCGCGCAGAAGCGACGCGACGGAGGCATGGTGTCGGATGTTTTCGGCCTTCGGCTGCTGTGACAATAATAACGGACCGAGCGCGAGCGAAACAGCGACCGCTAGCGGCGGAGCGATGATCTGCGCATGCGCGACACGCGTAAGGGAGCGTCGTGAAATAGCCTACACGCTTTGTTAGTGAAAGTTAGCTACGAAACCGTTCAAATAAGATATTTTCTCACGTTATTAACTTGACTGTACATTTGTTAGATTCAATATTGTATTAGAGTGAGTGTGTAGACTTGCACTCTATTTGTTTTCTAACTGCTTGTTTTCTTTTTTAAAAAGCCTTTAACTAGTTTTCTCTATTCTATCTATTTGTTTTCTATAATTATATATAAAAAACCTTGCTACGTGTTCTGTGTTAGACTAACTGAGACTTGTTATAGCACTTGCATATCATTGCTCTTTTGTTGGTTTAATGTAATGTAATGTAATCACACATAACCCGCCACGCAGTCATCATCTATCATAACCACACATGATGCATTGATCAAGAGCATCACCTGGGTCAGACATGGTGATGGTCTCGTTGGGGTTGGAGGAACCCACGTTGAATATGACCACAGCTGACGCGTTTTTCCCCACGGCGTTTCGGATCTTGTCTCTGTACGTGCAGTTCCCGCGGCTGATGAGCGCGATCCACGCGCCGTATCCGCGCGGCGTGAACCTGCTGTTGGGATCGCACGCGTGTCTGTCCTGCGGCGCGGCGGGCATCGCCAGCACGCCTCTGGCCTCGCGTTTGAGCGAGTGCTCTCCGTAACGCCCGCACTCCGTCTTCTCGGTGCGGACCTCGGCCGTGACCGGATCCACGTACGTGATGTTAACGAACGCCGTGTACCATTCCTCCTTCTCCGCCACCGTGAAGTCCAAACACAGCAGATGGACGAAGCAGAAGGACAGCAGCCAGGTGGACAGGGCCAGACTACGACACGTCTGGATCACCGAGAGTGCCATAGCAGTGTAATTGTTATTATTATGGTGAGTCTAGCGGCCGTGCGACGCGCGTTTATTCCATAATATCCGCCTTTGTGCGTGTCGAGCGCGTTACGCGGCGCAATCGCCGACACTCATGGTCAAAACACTCAACTTGAAAGACCGAGTTTTGTGATTAATAACCTCTAGAGCCTGTTGCCTGTGCGAGAGGCGCGTTGGTTCGGTAAAAACGCGAGCAGACGCGCAGCGACAGAGCCATGGTGTCTGATATTTTCGGCCTTCGGCTGCTGTGGCAAAAACGGAGCGCGAAACAGCGGCCACTAGCGGCAGAGCGATGATCTGCGCATGCGCGACACCCGTAAAGGGATAGTTCACCCAAAAATGAAAATTACCCCATGATTTAGAGCGAAACAGCGACCGCTAGCGGCGGAGCGATGATCTGCGCATGCGCGACACGCGTAAGGGAGCGTCGTGAAATAGCCTACACGCTTTGTTAGTGAAAGTTAGCTACGAAACCGTTCAAATAAGATATTTTCTCACGTTATTAACTTGACTGTACATTTGTTAGATTCAATATTGTATTAGAGTGAGTGTGTGGTGTTGATGTGTTTCCATCGGTCTGTTCTGTCCTGTGCTGTCTGCTGAGGAAGAAAAATAACTCTATGTGAAGTAGACGAGGATATACTGTGAAGTATATTATAAGTATATTTCCTGAACACACCGGTGTCCTTTTTTCCCGCTGGAGTACAAAGTGTAAAACACATAAATAAAACTGTCGACCTGCGGTCACCTGGAAATAAAATAATTCCATACTTAAAAGGTGTTTATCAAATTAAGAGCGAAGTAAAGCTATTAATGCAAGTAATGCATGAATGCATACGAGTAAAGATATTAGTTTATTGGTGGACCAAAATTGAACAAACATTTCAACATCTGCTAAAGGAGAAAATAAGGCAAAAAAAATAATATTAAATCATTTTAAGTTTAAAATAAAATAAAGTCTTTTCTGTGATCTGCATGTCTTTTCTTTAATAAATGCATTTAAGTACTGCTGTCAAACAATTAATCGCATCCAAAATAAAAGTTTTTGTGTACATAATATGTGTGTACTTTGTATATTTATTATGCATATAAATACAAACACATGCATGTGTATATATGTCAGAAAAATGTTTATATGTAAAATATTTGTATTTATGTATGATATAAATTATATATTAATATAATTATATGTAAATATTTTTTAATATATACATGTATGTGTGTGTATTTATACATACTAATAAATATACACAGTACACACACTTTACATATTATGTACACAAAAACTTTTATTTTGGATGCGATTAATCACGATTAATCGTTTGACAGCATTAACTTTAGTACATTCGAAAAAATTGCATAGTTGGATTATTTATTTAATTAATTAAAAATATAGTCAAAATAGTGAAATATTATTACAAATTAAAATAACAATTTTCTATGTGAATATATTGTAAACTGTAATTTATTTCTGTGATCAAATCTGAATTTTCAGCATCATTACGCCAGTCTTCAGTGTCACATGATCTTCAGAAATCATTCTAATATGCTGATTTGCTGCTCAAGAAACATTTCTGATTATTATCAATGTTGAAAACAGTTGCGCTGCCAACTATTTTTGTGGAAACCGTCATACAGTTTGTTTTCAGGATTCTTTGAAGAATAAAAAGTTCAAAGGAACAGCATCTATCTATCTATCCATCTAGTGCAGTTCATTATCTCCAGCAGAGAGCGCTGTCTCACACTATTTCCATTCTGACCACACTAAGAGGGTTTTGATGAAGTGTCATTTCCTCTCTGTTTCTTTGATGTAAACATTCAAGACCACTGAACTTCAGGTAGTTTATTCAGAGGAAAATCTGTCCTGTTATAGCGCTCTCTTAAACGTGTTTGGCGGCCCCTTCAGACAGGGGAGTTTCCTCAGCTATATTTAGACATCCTTCACAATGTCATTGTCATTTCAGGAGTGTGTTGTTAAAGATCAGTCCCTCATGCACAGCGGGGAATCCACAACAGATTGCATTGACATTTACACACAGGTACAACAATTCTTCAAAGTTCTGGTGCGCATGAATGAAAGACAAATGGTGAGTGTAAGAGAACTAGTTAAAAATAAATCCAGTGGTCAGGGCGGCATCACCAACTAGGACACAAACCCACATAAAATCACCATTTTACAGAGTGTATGTAAAATGTATGTCTTTTGGGTGAGTAATCTTCAGTGTCTCATTTTGTGCACACCTTGCTGCTTGGCCAATTGGAAAGCTGAGCAGCGAGCACCAATCAAAACATTTCCTTCTTCTCATACTCATACAACCTTAACTAACTAAAGTACAAAAATAGTTTCTCAGTTATCCAAAATCAAAAGAACATTGATATAAATCCACTTTTCTAAAGAGAAAATAAGGCTCCTTACACTCTCAGAAAAAAAGGTTCAAAAGCTGTCACTGGGGCGGTACCTTTTCAAAAGGTACACTTTTGTACCTTTTAGGTACTAATATGTAGACTTTAGGAAATTAACCTTAACATTAAAATGATTTGCGAACCCGCTCCAAAGTTCTGATCTAAATAAAAAGATTCACGATCCGTGCTCCGTAGTCCCGATCTGAATCAAGTTTCGTGAACAAGTTCCGATCTAAATCAAATGATTCGCAATCCGTGCTCCGAAGTCCCGATCTGAATCAAGTTTTGTGAACAACTTCCGATAAATCAAATGATTCGCGATCCGTGCTCCGAAGTCCCAATCTGAATCAAGTTTCGTGAACAAGTTCCGATCTAAATCAAATGATTCGCAATCCGTGCTCCGAAGTCCCGATCTGAATCAAGTTTTGTGAACAACTTCCGATAAATCAAATGATTCGCGATCCGTGCTCCGAAGTCCCAATCTGAATCAAGTTTCGTGAACAAGTTCCGATCTAAATCAAATGATTCCCGATCCGTGCTCCGAAGTCCCGATCTGAATCAAGTTTCGTGAACAAGTTCCGATCTAAATCAAATGATTCCCGATCCGTGCTCCGAAGTCCCGATCTGAATCAAGTTTCGTGAACAAGTTCCGATCTAAATCAAATGATTCCCGATCCGTGCTCCGAAGTCCCGATCTGAATCAAGTTTCGTGAACAAGTTCCGATCTAAATCAAATGATTCGTGATACGCGCTTTCAAGGGATAGTTCACCCAAAAATGAAAATTCTGTCATTAATTACTGACCCTCATGTCGTTACAAACCTGTAAAACCTTCGTTCATCTTCACAAATTAAGATATTTTTGATGAAATCAGAGAGCTTTCTGACCCTGCACAGACAGCAATATAACTGAAATGTTCCCAGACCCAGAAACGTATAAGGACATTGGTAAAATAGTCTATGTGACATCAGTGGTTCAACCATAATTTTATGAAGCTTTACGAATACTTTTTGTGTGCAAAGAAAACAAAAATAACGACTTTATTCAACAATTCTTCTCTCTGCATCACTATCGGCCGCCATTATCGAGAGTAGCACGATGCTTGTGCTGCGCCTTGTTTACGAGCCAAAGAATGCACATGCATGTTCAATTCAATTCAGTTCCAGTTTATTTGTACAGCGCTTTTCACGATACAAATCGTTGCAAAGCAACTTTACAGAAAATTACGTTTCTACAATATTTAGTAGTAGCTTATCAGTGTCGTGGCACTCTCATAAGAGAAGAATTGTTGAATAATTGTTATTTTTGTTTCTGGATTGCATGAAGAATAGGACATAAGGGAAGGAAGTTCAACACTTTCTTCTCAATCACAAGAAAATGAAACACAAATTTAATGTTTATCTAAAGTCATTTTTGCTTATTAGTATGGTTGAATTGGATCATTGAAGGTCAGCAGCAAAGACACTGGTTAATAAAATGGGATTAAATACATAAAGGATATTTGTGTTAACATTTAATTATTGCAGAGTTGCGTAATATTCTGCTTTTCACTGTTTTTATTAATTTTGACGAATACTGAATCTGTTTGTGTGCAGGTGAGATGAGTTAAATGTATGTTCACATTTAGTCTAGAACTGCAGTAACATCTTGTTCACACAGCGCCTCTGCACTTACTCCTGATTTCTCTCAACATGGGGACAGGAGAGCTGTCAGTCAATTAATGGGAAAATAAAGTAACTGGTGTTACTTGTTTGAAAAAGTAACTCATATGCTTTCTTGTAAATTAAATATAATGCATTGCTTTACCAGTTACTTGAAAAAGTAATCTGATCACATAACTTGCGTTACTTGCAATGCGTTACCCCCAACACTGGTTATGGGGTTACTGTAGCTGGTTCATTTATCGACCAATAGGGGATGGTTGAGGATCACAGCGTGTGTGTTCGACGCCAAAACTATTTGCAATGCGATTGGGACAATGATGGTGTCTGTTTGGGTGTCATAGCGTAGCTGCAACCTAACCTGATCTGTTCCAGCAACTAGGGATCCAAAATGCGCATATTCCACTTTGCCTTTCTGAAATGAACAAGAAAATTTATTTGGCGTTTCGGCACCGAACCTTTGAGCCAGTGGTTCTTGGTCAAGAACACTAAAGTGGCACCGATCCCCAGGCAAAAGAGCTTGGTTTAGAGGGTCCAGAGGCACAACAACCTTATGATTAACCTGCACGACAGATTCAGCATTAAGTTTGGGATTTGTTGACTGGAAGGCAGGCTTCCAGTATGTGGCAAACAGAAGCAAAGCATGGTGGATATACTGTTTAGCAAATTATATGACCATTTTCTCTCTAAACTGAGGAAGACGAGGAGTATTTAAGCTCTTTCTCTGTGTCTTTCCCCATTGTGCCCATCACCTTCAGCTGAACAAATGTTTAAAGGGATATAAGGAAACTTTCAAATGAATGTTAATGAAGAAGCTTCAGGCATCAGTCAAACACACACACACACACACACAAGTGCATTGCATTACACAGTGCATTCTACAGTGAATGTTTATTATAGCCACAAATTATTTTATACAGCATTTGTATACTAACAATTTTTACATAAACTTCAACCAATGATTCAATGTTCTTTTTTTTATGAACAGTATACAATCTCCTTTAACAGTAGATGAAACAGAACTTGAAGTGAGAATGGCAAAAGGATGCTTTTGCACTCATATAGTCCGGATCAAGGCATCTCTAACAGATATAGTTTGAATCTAGGTACCAAACACCCGAGATCTTGACTGTTGCATTGGAAACACACACTATGCACGTTCCTTTGGCTCGTCTAGACTGATTTCAGTGAAGATCTCTTCTGCTGTTCCCCGCCCTGTAATACAGAAAAACATAGTGACACTGTAAACTTACAACATTACCCATGCATAGACCTAATTTTTGTAATTTTTTAAACATAAAAAGGCCAAAAATCATTCTACAGGCACGTTGGTAAATTTTTTGGTTATACTGACCAGCATTACTGACATTATTGTTGTTTTCATTTTGCGCCGTATCGGTGGCTTCAGCTTCGGTCGAATCGTTTAAGTCAGATTCACCTCCAAGCAGATTTAGGTATAGGTTAAACTCCTCGTTCTTCATGGGTGCAGCCAAGCTCGAGTTTGAAGAGAAACTGTTCTCTTCTGGAACATTCTGATAATCTTTAAGATAATAGACGGGAAGATTATCATCACTATTGAACACAACAAAGTGAACTTTTACAACTCATTCATGTCCCTGAAGATATTACAGATTGGAAAAAGCAACCATCAAGAGAAGGGTTTAAATTATAAGCCTATAGAGCTTGCTTGAAATGACAGATGCAATGCTGCCAAAACAATGTACAAATGCTGCTGTTTGGAAAATGCTTTACCATTTTCATTGGTGGGTGTTTGTTCAGTTTTCTCTTCTGCAGACCCATTTTCTTTGGGATTAGTCTTCTCCTCTGACGTGTCCTCTTGTACATAGTCCAAACACACAGGCAGATCTGAGCAGGAAGACATAAAGAGAGATTAAGCCAAATTTACAGGTAGATTTGCAGGTTTCTGACCAGACTGCACACAGTTAAATCAAGAAAGTTCATATCCAGGTGCGTAACTAATTTTGCATTCACACTTGCCTTTGTTAGTTTGTTCATAGCTTATGCCTTGTTGGTCGCTCCTTAGCGGGGTGTCAACGTAATCATTGGCAACTACGTCGACACGAGTCAGATCAAATGAGTAACTCTACAATCACAATGCAAGAATTATGCAATTAGAATACAGTAGATCACATTAGTGTGTGTGAGACAGAGAGAGAATGTATGGAAAATTCCCCAAAAAATATATGTGCAAGTATTTTAAATGTTTTTTTAATTTCGTAATTCCTTTAATTTTTTTTCTTTTATAAAGTGTGATACAGGATACAATAAAAATGTACAAATTCAAAACTGCAAGAAATGACCATGTGACTCTCTTTGATGTAAGTGGTTTAAGCAATTCAATAATAATAATAATTAATATTACCTAAAGAGTATTTAAAGCATGTGAAAAGTAGGTGGGTAAATAAATGGGAAAAAAAATGTAAATGTATTTATTAACATTTTTATTTGATAAAAATAGAATTTTAAAACAACAAGAAATTATAATGTGACCCTATTTAATGGAAGTGGATTAGTGAATCAATTATAAAAATAATAATAAATAATATTAAAATGAACTATTTTTTAAATTTTATTTATTAAAATTTTTATTGAATAAAATGCAATACGGGATTCAATTCAAAATGGTAAAAATTCAAAATGCCAGTAAATGACAGTGTGACCCTCTTTGATGTATGTGATTTAATTGATTCAATATCAATAAAAATAATTTAAATGAAGGAAATTTACCCTACCAATGGCAAGAAGTTAATTCTTATGAGATTTAACTAACTACCTTAGAAGAGAGTCGTCTATGTAGCCAGAAGACAGCATGGCAAACAGCTCACTAGGGTTTGTAACAGATCCTAAATGTACAAAATGAAATAACGTATCAAATCTTACCCTTCCTTTCTTTCTCAGACAATACAAAATGCCAAGCAGAAAACCAATCAGGATCAGGATGATGATCAACAAGAAATTATAATGTGACCCTATTTAATGGAAGTGGATTAGTGAATCAATTATAAAAATAATAATAAATAATATTAAAATGAACTATTTTTTAAATTTTATTTATTAAAATTTTTATTGAATAAAATGCAATACGGGATTCAATTCAAAATGGTAAAAATTCAAAATGCCAGTAAATGACAGTGTGACCCTCTTTGATGTATGTGATTTAATTGATTCAATATCAATAAAAATAATTTAAATGAAGGAAATTTACCCTACCAATGGCAAGAAGTTAATTCTTATGAGATTTAACTAACTACCTTAGAAGAGAGTCGTCTATGTAGCCAGAAGACAGCATGGCAAACAGCTCACTAGGGTTTGTAACAGATCCTAAATGTACAAAATGAAATAACGTATCAAATCTTACCCTTCCTTTCTTTCTCAGACAATACAAAATGCCAAGCAGAAAACCAATCAGGATCAGGATGATGATCAAAATGATGATAGCTGTCAAAAACACACAGAGATCTGTTGTTGTGGTTCTCAGTTTATAATGGGAATAGGTTAATTAATTGGTTTAATAGGTTAATTAATAAATTAATTAACAGGTTGATCAAATGTGACAGTGAAGAAATTTATAACGTTACAGAAACTATTCCATTTCAAATAAATGCTGTTGTTTTTACTGTGTTTTTGATCAAATTAATGAAGCCTGGTAAGGCAGGAAGAAAGGATGTTTCTCATCTTCCACAAAGCAGATGCTGTGATGTGCAGAGAGTCAAGCTCACCTCCTGTATCTGATGCTGAATCTGAAACAGAGCAACGATCACATTACAACAAACCAACAAACAGCCCAGATACACTGAGAAACAATAATAATAAACATCTGCTTTTGAGAGCACGCAGTTATGAAGAAATCATTTTTAAAATAGAGCTTTGGTGTGAGTCTAACACGCTGCTGTAATCACACACAAAGTGCATTCAAATAGAACAGAGAGAGAGATTTGGCTGCTGTGGTAGGTCTGCATTCAGAAAGCAAGAAACACGCCGAATCTCGCACCCACTCACACTTTAACCGCTCAGATCTCAGAGCTGCTCTGAAAGCACACTTTACACTGTCAGCGCTGCCATTTTCTCAACTTGTCAGAAACATCTTGTGTTTTAGTTACTACTGTATGCATTTAAAATTATCAATTTTTTGCAACAAAACTGGCTTTTTATTATTTATAGTGGGGTTTTTTTAGTTAAAGAAATATTTTACAGACTTTATCACAAATCATGGATATGTACACTATGGATTAAAAGTATGGAATACTGTAAAATGTCTTTGAACTGTTTCTTCTGCACATCTAGGCTGCATTTATTTGATCAAATATATAAAAACTGTAATGTTGTGAAATATTATTACAATTTAAAATAACAGTTTTCTATGTGAATACACTCTTAAAAATAAAGGTGCTTCACAGCGATACTATTTTTGGTTCCACAAAGAACCATTCAGTCAAAGGTTCTTTAAAGAACCATCTCTTTCTTATCTTTTTATAATCTGAAGAACCTTCTTTCGCCACAAAGAAGCTTTTGTGAAACAGAAAGGTTCTTCAGATGTTAAAGGTTCTTTATGGAACCGTTTAGACAAAAAGGTTCTTCTATGGCATCGTGAAGCACCTTTATTTTTAAGAGTGTATATGTTAAAAAGTGACTTATTGCTGTGATCAAAGCTGAATTTTCAGCATCATTACTCCAGTGTTAATTCAGCATCAAGAAATTAATACTTTTATTTAGCAAGGACACATTAAATTGATCAAAAGTGAAAAAAAAAAGTGAATCCTGAAAAATAAAATGCATCACTGTTTCCACAAAAATACTGTAAATGTTTCTTGAGCAGCAAATCAGCATATTAGAATGACTTCTGAAGGATCATGTGACACTGAAGACTGGAGTAATGATGCTGAAAATTCAGCTGCGCATCACAGCAATAAATTACATTTTAACATATATTCACATAGAAAACCGTTATTTTAAATAGAAATAATATTTCACAATTTTACTGTTTTTCCTGTATTTTTGATCAAATAAATGAAGCCTTGGTGAGTAGAAGAGACTATTTTCAAGCGCATCTCATCAGTAAAGCCGGTTCCATGATTAGTAGTAAATCTCCATCACCTGCTTTCAGATGGAGCGGCATTTAATACACAGAGCCGTAGTTCACAATTATTCTAAACTTTGGACCAGTATGGTGTGTTCATCTGTTTAATGTCAGAAAGTTGAAAGCGAGTCGTTTTTGAAGCTTCAATAAAAAGACCTTTTTAAACTGGGGAAATATTGCATGTAATGCATGTAAACTATAATAGAAAAATTTGAATTCTGCCAATATGAGCCCTTCGAACCACTATCTAGACTGCTGGTTTAGCGCTCAGACTCTGCAGAAAGCTCAACGGCCTTTACAACACAGATAAACGACAGATTGTAGAAAGTAATAACGGGCATTCAGACACACAGTCTTAAAATACTATAGTAAAGAGACAACAGCTTCCATTGCCCAGAACCACCGAACAGATCATTAGAAATCCTCCAACCTTTTTTTTCTTGAGTAGTATGGTGCTTCACGTTGCTTGTGGTGCTCTCTGGACGTGCTGTTGAAGAGATCACTCTGCTGGTGCTTCCGTTCACCCTTTCAGATTCAGTCTCAAAATCGTCTCTACTGCTCTCAGCCATACCATTTAAATCATTTGACTGATTTTTCCCTAAGCCAGATTCTAACGTGCTCGAGCCATTCCCGACTGTTACTGATTTTGCTGTCGTCACAGTAGTGTTAGAGTCGGATATGTTCGATATTGCATTGGTGGGCATCCCTGAAGGAGATGGTGATGGCATGGAGAACATCCCATAATCGCACAAGAGAAGAGCAGCTGAAAATATAATAAAACAGGACAAAGCATTAATAACAAAAGAAACAGCATGCATGTATGTTACTAGCATATTGTCTGTACTTATAAAGAACATATTAATGCCTTACTCTGCATAAGCATATAAACCTACTCAATACCTTAACTTAACAACTACCCTTTAAATATTAATAAGCAGCCAATTAGGAGTTTATTAAGGCAAAAGTCGTAGTTTATAGTGAGAATTGGACATTAAAATAAAGTGTGCCTATATATATTAAATTCAGCATTTATGACATTTCAACAACCATTAGGAAAAATAAAAACAGACACAGATGATAGACAAATAAGATTATAGAGCTATAAAATGAATGCGAATATCATTCAATCGAATTTGATGAGAAATCGTTCATATTGAATTAATATCTCAAAAATCTGCCTCCAGATTGCAAATGTGAGCACATTGTCGAGATCTAGAAGAGACGTGATTTTTTTCCTCAAGAGAAACACCTGAGCAGCATTTGCTCTTTATTTAATCTTACTGCTATCAAGGGGAAACAATTGATATTAAAGAGATCTCAGTTTTTATGGGAAAAGACAGTCACAGTGTGGATAGGAAGATATTTTTCAATTTTTGAATGCACAAAGCCAATAAATACAACAACAACAAAAAAATTATTTGGTATTTTTCTATTTAACAGATTTTAAGTTTTAATAGACGCTGTTTTTTGTTTATTTTTCCAGATTTACATTTTCAGACTGGATAAACATTGTTAAATATTAGTTCACACAAGCCTTGCTCATAGGCTACTCCCAAAAAAACCTTTTGCAACATCTGGTAAAAGAATGTAAAGTAACTCACCAAAAATGTGTGGAAGTACACAGTAAGTGCGCATCTTTCAGTCCGGTCTACTTTAGTTGATAGTAACAGTCCAGCTCCACCTAAACTGAGTTTTCTGCTCTCTGACACGTCGTCATCATTGCCTTTGAATCATGCAAACCACAGCGGGGACAGAACAGGATGCCAGCAGCACAGAGACACACATGCAAACATGCACCTTTTCTAACCATTCAGAGGAAGTTCAAGTGGAACTACAAGCACGAAATGCAAGACGTGACATCATATTAGATTATAAATACTATACCTTTGAGCCAAATGTGTTATTCCATTAATAATGATAATAAAAACAGATCTCCATTCCTTTCCTGATGAATAGTCTTAATATGATTTACCATATATATGTGCTACTAAGTGTCTCAAACTAAGTTTTTGAATGCACGTTTAAATTATTGGGGGCTGAAACAAACAGACTGTAGTTTGTTTCTATATTTTTAAAATGATGGGGTGCCAATATAGTTGCATAACAAGCATGATTAGATTTAGAATTAAATCACTAATACAAAGAAACAAGACATTTAGCAAGATTTGACCTATGTTTCATTGACATGGATTATTTTACAAAAACTCAAAAAATGCATGCTGAGATCCAAGTAGGTAGGCTACTAGTTTTTTTTTAAACTGTAGTGTGCATTAATCTTGCGAAATAGCAACCCCTGGTGGACAACTGTGTACTGATCTGACCTTTTTATCCAAGTTTGAGCATGAAGTTTGCACTTACACAAAAGACTGATTGACTGACAAGTAAAGCCCAACTAAAAAAAAACAATTGGTGACATTTAAAGGCAATGAAACAATGCAAAAATAAATAAATAAATAAAAATCAGCGAATTTGTAGATCATTAAAAAATGGCACAGCAGATAAAACAAAAATGAAAAAAAAAGGCACAGCAGACATATCTGATAACTTGTCTAAATATGCTTGTCGATATTTACATGCTAATAAGTGTCTCAAACTAAACTTTTTCATGCATGTTTGAATGTTAAAATGTGAGCTACAAGTACTACATCTTACATTATAAATCCTATACTTTTAACTCAAAAGTGTTATTCCATTAATAATGATAGTAAGACTAGATATCCATTTCTTACCGGCTTGAACTGTTTGAATGTGTGAACTACAAGTAGTACATCTCACATTATAACTCCTACACTTTGAACCCAACAATGGTATTCAATTAATAATCATAATAAAAGGAGATCTATATTCCTTACCTAATACAGTCTTTATATGCTTGTCGATATTTACGCACTACTAAGTGTCTCAAACTAAACTTTTGAATGCATTTGAATGTTTAAATGTGACCTACAAATACTGAACGCAAGAAGTGCCATATTATGCATTATAAATCCTACATTTTTAACCCAAAAATGTTATTTCATTAATAATGATCATATAACTAGATCTCTATTCCTTACCTGATAGATTATCTAAATATGCTTGTCAATATTTGCATGCTGCTTAGTGTCTCAAACTAAAGTTTTGAATGCGTACCTTAACATTTAAATGTGAACTACAAGTACTAAATGCAAGAAGTGCCATATCATACAGTATAAATACTACACGTTTAACCCAAAAATGTCATAATGATAATAAAACTAGATCTCTTTTCCTTACCTGATATATTTGTTTGAACATTTAGATGTGAACTACAAGTACGTCTTATTAGGGCTGGGTAAAAAATATCGATATCTCGATTTTTTACGAAACGATATCAATTCCTAAATCCCAAGAATCGATTAGTCTAGCCTGTTTTCAGTGAATGGATGGAACATTGAAGCGCACCTCCCATCCAATAAATCACAATACGTATTGTGTGTTGGTACTTTTAATATGAAACAAAGTCTCAGATTTCAGAATCTGTCCATTGTATTGCAGTATTCAAACAATAAATGCCGTTTTGGCGCTGTTTAATGTGGAGTGACAGATCGCTGTAACGCCTCAGTTCAATCCTTAATTATAATAAAAATGTAATTAAGTGCAATTTAAGTAGTTGTACAGCACAAATCAGTCAATTTTAACCTTTAATATTATAATGTACAGTAGTACCAACTGACTCTCATGTATATTTTACAGCATTAGTTGAGAGTTTTTTTTCCTCGAGAAAATTTGGCATGTACTGTACCTGATATATATCCAAAATAATCGATATTGAATCGAATCGGTAATCGAATCGAATCGTAAGCTTGTGAATGAGAATCGAATCAAATCGTGAAATTTGTGTCAAAACCCAGCCCTACCTCGTTATAAATTCTACACTTTTAACCCAAAATATTATTTTATTAATAACGATAATAAAACTACATCTCTATTAGATTTGTGTGAATGTTTAAATGTTAACTACAAGCACTACATCTTACATTATAAATCTTACACTTTGAACCCAAAAATGTTATTCAATTAATAAGGATAATAAATGCAGATGGATGTTCTTACCTGATGGATCATCTAAATATGCTTGTTGATGTTTGCATGCAAATAATTGCCAAACTAAAATTTTGAATGTTTAAATGTGAACTACAAGCGCTAAATGCAAGACTTGACATATTGTACATTATAAATCCTACACTTTTAACCCAAATATGTTATAATAATGATAATAAAAGCATAAAATCTCTATTCCTTACCTGATTGAATATGTTTGGATGTTTAAATAAGAATATTTATGTCTGTATGGCATTAAGCTCACAAACTTGTTATTCCTCAAAAGGGCTCTTTGTAGCAACCTGGGACTGATGAAAACCTGTCCATGTTTCCGCAAAGTAGCGTAGAAGAGCGTGCAATTGAGCGATCAATCCGCTTGCCATGACAACTGAATAAAGCAAGCTAAACCGATCTACCCTGCTGTAATACAGCATCAAGAGATACAGGACAGGATTTCTTCATTTAAAAAAAACAAAACATTTATTTCCTGTAGATTTGCATTTACATAAACTGAACTTTGAACTGTTCTCTTTACAAAACACATTTTAAACCATCTGAAACCATTTAATTCTAGAACAGTCTTACGGAAAGGCAAAGTCTGCACCTCAGTCCGTCCATTCGAGCAGAAGCTCGGGTCATCTGATGGTGCGGTACATCATGAAGTCTACAGTGGTGCATCGTGGGAATTTGCCGATGGAGCTCTCCTCCACGGGCGTGTAGACTTTGATCTGCCGCATGTGCGTGTCCCGCCCATTCTGGTGGTTGGCCAACACGGCGATCTGGATCATGAAGGTCCTGATGGGATTGTTCACCAGATCCAACAGAGGGATGTGAATCCAACCGCTCGGCTCCACCATCTCCAACTGCTGCTCTCACACACACACAGACAACGCTCGAGTCAAAATGAAAGGATTGATTTTGTAAAAATGCACATTATTCTGCTTATTATAAGATTACTTACTAAATAAATCAATAAATGGACATGGAATATTGATTTGAGTTATGAATTGATTTACTATGCAAGAAGATAGAGACCATAGTGTTGTTGTAGTATCATTGAGATACTATTATAGCTTTTATTAATATATATATATATATATATATATATATATA